>NW_022639739.1:255991-256800 GCF_010583005.1 Odontomachus brunneus | reverse complement strand
GGTCCCGACGGTTCCGGGACGCGCATTTCTTTTGTGATAATTATTTATTCTCGCGTTTATCGAGGTGGTGCGGCCTTTCCGTACCTGGCGCCCAACTCTCGCGAAAATCTTAGTGGCGTGTCCGGGAGCCGACGGCAATTTGACGACGCGGCGAACAGGCGACTGTTTGCCGTCGCTCGCGAAGTTCCGTTCGCGAGTATCGTCGCAGAATATTGTAATTTTATATAATAATTTATGTATTTACAGGTACAACGAAAGCATTACCCTTTGTGACGTGGCAGCCGTAGGGCGCCCGTCACAAGGGCGAGAGAGCTCCGTTCGTGTGATTTCGCGCATACCAGAAAGGGGGGGCGGGGTGCATAGCGCTCCCAAACAATTTTGGTGATTAAAAGCGACAGCTTTCCGCGGTCATATCGGTCGAGCGTAGAGGGGGGTTGATTAGCGAAGCGTATGCGGTCCCGCAAGTGGGATGGTCATTGCGCCCTAAGAAAATGTGCCCCCAACTCTCCTCGCCGACCACGAAGGGCAGAGGCCACAGGACATCGAGGGAACAAGAAGAAAGAAGAAACGTCATCGGCATCAAGGAAAGTCGCCGTTTAAATGGTACGTGAAACGGTATTTTAACTCTCGTACATAAGAACGTGTTATCGTTCCGATTTCGGCTGCCGCAGGCGATATTCGTTTACAGCACGCTGCTAGACGCGGGACGGAAAGGCAAGGAGACTCTCAACAGCTGACAACAAAGCAGGTGCCGCGGAAACACGGAGATCCCGGCGAGACAGGCTAGCGAGAGAGAGAGAGAGAGAGAG
>NW_022639739.1:253701-255712 GCF_010583005.1 Odontomachus brunneus | reverse complement strand
GAGAGAGAGAGCGAGAGAGAGAGCGAGAGAGAGAGCGAGAGAGAGAGCGAGAGAGATAGCGAGAGAGAGAGCGAGAGAGAGAGAGCGAGAGAGAGAGCGAGAAAGAGCGAGAGAGCGAGAGACAGAGAGAGAGGAAGGCTCGCCGAGAAGAGAAAAAGCGAGAACAATGCGGGATCGAGAGACTTGCCCGCTAACGATTAGCGAGTTAACGCGATCCGATACCGATTACCGTGACTCCCGAGCTTTTACGAGATTATCGTATTGGGAGCTGACCGAGACAATACCGGTTGACTGTGTATCGTATTTTCGCGGCGTGGTATACCAGGGCGATTCCATTTTGTGGGAGATCTCCGTCGCCAGTGATCGACCTTCGGCCCAGAGCAAGCCCGGCTCTACCGCGGAGCTAGAAGTTGAGCTGAGACGACCAGCGAAAGGCGAGGCGACAGACCCGGAGGGAAGGCGAGGAGGAGTCCGACCGATTGTAAGACCTCCCATTCGTTTGCACTTTTTGTCATTTTCGTGAAATTTTCGTTCGGAGCCTACCGCATGCTGAGTGGTCGCGCGAAACTATATGAGAGCTCCTCATAGGGACTAATATAGCGGACGAACGTATCGACGCGAGCGTTGTATTGAATAGGGCACTGACAGTGCATGTATCGAAAAAAATAAAGATCTCTACCGAACGTATGATGGCCTTCTTTTCCTCGGCCTCCACCTACATCGAATAAACCCATCCCTACTCCGACTGAAATCAAAAGAGAGCTACCGGTTCCGTTCCGTCCCCGCGATATCGAAGGCGGATGACCATTTAGAGATTTTGGTGAATAATTGTTGGTGAGGAGGTGCGGCCTTACCGCACTTGGCGCCCAACTGGAATTAGCGAGTCCGAAACAAGATCCGGGGACCGCGGTAGTTTGTCGACGAGGCGGACAGCCGACTGTCCACCACTATCTGCTACTATCGATCATAAAGAACATCGCACCTTATAGAAATATCATACTAAGAAATACTGAAAAATTATTAGTGATTAAATATTACCAGTAATTCAGTAATTTTTTGGCCAGTACTTAATTTCTGGTGAATACTGATAATAAAATCACTGTTAAATATTGATAGTAATCAAATATTGAGAATTATTATGCGAAAGTGAAAAATGAGAAAATCATAATGTTTACAAAAATATACTTATATTCCTAATTTTCTCATGTCTCATAAACTACTAGATATCGAAGATTGTCAACACATTCCAAACTTTCATGAAGCCTCCTGCGATAATTTCGATCCCAAGCAGTATACCACTGGCACCCATCCATGTCCTGACCGCATTAAACTGTTGCTTATTCTGACGATCGAGGGCGCACGCGGTAACTCTGATGCATGGACTAAGGAATAGAGGGACGGAGCATAAAGTCCTACTTTAGGCAAGAGGGGGTGTTCTCTTAGGCATGAAGGGGGAACCGTTCTCCGCCATATTGATTTCAAAGAACTTACATGTGTCAGTGATATCCTGCTTGCGCTGTGTTAGTGTGACAGCTACAAAGTTAGGTTAGATACTCGAACGCATTCGCCTCATTCAGCAACGTTAATTGACTCTTTGCAAATAAAAATGATAAAGTGCATTGTACCAGGATGTTTCACAACAAATTCTTCAGAGAAATGTAAAAATAAATTTCAAAAAATATTGGAACAAAATATAAAAATTAGTTTCCACAGGTAAAAAATTATAATATATTATTCTTATTAATATGTAATATTTTATTTTTATTAATATAAAAATATTTTCTTTGTTAATACTATTGATGGATGTGTCTGTTGATGCTATATTTATTCAAAGCAAAAGAGAAAAAAATTTGATTAAAGTTATAATAAATATAACTATTTCTTATTGTCAACAGGTTACCAAAAGATGCAAATAGAAGAGCATTATGGCTTAAAAATATTAAATTAAGTGAAAACACTAACTTTGTAACAACCGTCCTCCGCGTGTCGGTTGGTGTCGTTGCCACGGATG
>NW_022639739.1:250180-252894 GCF_010583005.1 Odontomachus brunneus | reverse complement strand
CGGTCGGGCCGGAGTAGTGACGATGCAGGTGTGCATCGTTACAACTTGAAAAAACATGCATCAATTTGTTCTTTACATTTTAAAGAAGAAAATATAAACAGGACATTAGATAAAATTTTTTTACGTGAAAATGTTGTGCCTTGTGTATGAAATATTATATTTTATTCTAGTTGATATTAATTGCGCTTTTTTATTAATAATTTCTTTTATTTCTTTAGGTAGAAGCTTTTGTTGATGACACACACAATAATAGAAAAGAACAAGAAAACATTGAAAATCAATAGAATTATTTAAATTTATCGTTTTCTTCTACTGATTATAATTCAGATCAACTTTCATATTTAGAAACCTCATTTTCATCAATTGATAGCACAAAAAAATTAAATACAAGGAATAAAATACAGGGAATACAGATAAATAACAATAA
Organism: Odontomachus brunneus; assembly: GCF_010583005.1. Classification (NCBI taxonomy): domain Eukaryota; kingdom Metazoa; phylum Arthropoda; class Insecta; order Hymenoptera; family Formicidae; genus Odontomachus; species Odontomachus brunneus. Next base: position 252,467 of record NW_022639739.1, on the reverse strand, counting down.
TTTTCAAAAACAAAGTATTTCCATGATTGATGAAATGCTTCTTGATGAATCCACTGGAAAATTAACTGTAAGAGAAGAACCTTTGTTAACTGGTTAGTTAAAATTTTTATATAGTTATCTAATTTCATTTAGAAAATATTATATATACTTTAAAACTCTTTGAACATTAATACTCTATATTATTTTTAGATAAATTTCAAGATTGCACTGTTATAGTCGATGAAAAGTATTTTATTGATAGGTGTACTTCTCCAATAAATTTATCTGAAAATTCAATTGTGAAAGTTCATCGTTCGATATCTGTTAGTCCTGAACATTTTCAAGATGACAAAGATGATACTATCAAATTTTTGAAAGCTTCTTTGGAAGAATATAAACAAAAATCTCAACAAACAATTAAACGTTTGAAACGCAAAATAAAACAAAAATCTAAAGCAGATTTTGATACTGTTATGGTATCTTTAAAATCAAAATTAGATGAGAATCACTTAGATATTTTAAAGCAAATAGGTAAGTCTAATAAAGATTTTTTAAAAAGAATAATTTTGAAATCTAATAACAATAAAGTTAATAAACAATACAGCCCCGAATTAAGGTCATTTGCATTAACTTTAAATTATTACAGTCCGAAAGCTTATAATTATGTAAGAAACAAATTTGATTGCATTTTACCTCATCCAAAAACATTATATAAATGGTACACTTCTATAAATGGAACTCCCGGTTTCAATTCAGAAGCTTTAAAATCAATTGAAGAACGTTGTAAAGCTGTTAATTATCCTTTGTTCGGAGCTGTCATATTTGATGAAATGGATATATAGAATGAAGTTGAACGAGTGGGCTCAAAAGTATATGGCATGGTAGATTTCGGTGGTATGAAGAAATATATTGCTATTGATGATCCTGACAAATTAGCTAAACAGGTTTTGGTTTTTACTATTGTGTGCATGAATGGATCATGGAAAATTCCATTTGGTTACTTTTTTATAGATTCATTAAAAGCTGATTCAAAAAAATTTCTTATTTTAAAAAGTTTAGAGTTGCTACATGCATCTGGAATTTCCATTATGTGGCGGATCGATATAGATCCGCACACACACAAGCGCGGCGCCGCTAGCCGAGCCGCCGCCGCTCGCCGAGCCGCCGCACAACCGCGAGAGCCTCCGCGCAACGCCGTTCGGTGGCGCATTCGCGGGGGGGTTTTCTCGCGAGGAAATCTCAATTAAGAGACAATAAAAGTCAGACCCAGCGGGTGGTCGGACACACTCGCACTCCGCTGCACTGGTCACTATTGGCGACTTTTAGTAACAGCCATAGTACCGGCAGCTATGCTAACAGCACCTGGAGGCGCTACCCCTCGCGCTGAAAAGTGCGCTCGCCGAAGAAGCGATACACCGCGCTGAAAAGTACGCTCGCTGAATAAGCGACACATCGCGCTGAAAAGTGCGCTCGCTGAATAAGCGATACATCGCGCTGAAAAGTGCGCTCGCTGAAGAAGCGATACATCGCGCTGCAAAGTGCGCTCGCTGAACAAGCGATACCTCGCGCTGCAAAGTGCGCTCGCTGAACAAGCGATACCTCGCGCTGCAAAGTGCGTTCGCTGAACAAGCGAAACCTCGCGCTGAAAAGCGTGTCCGCTGGATAAGCGGCAACGAGGCCACCGACGCCGAAGAGGCGTCCATAAGCTCCACCACATCTGGCTCCCGCAGCGGAAGTTAACTCGACCTGCAGCAGCTCCGCTAGCTCGCGGCGACATCCGGGTTCTACGACCGGTCTCACCACGTCGCACGAACGGGCACGAAGAGAAGGAGAATCGGACGCCGGTTTCTGGTGGTCCCCAGCGAAGAAGGACGTGTCGCCCCCATGGCAAAGGACTAAACGCGGCGGCTCGACGAGCCCTAAGACGGAGGGAACAATTCCCAGACACCCCCACATACACTCACACACACACACACACATGTAACCCACATAGAATAAATGTTACTTGTTATTGGAAAGTTAAAAGAAACAGCGAGTGTCACTTCACCCTCCCCGCGAGCGACCGATCACGCCATATAAAAGAGGCAACCGCCACATACCCCAAAATTATTTCTTTGACCTTTGATGGTGCTTCTGTAAATATTTCTATTATGAAACAGTTAACAGGTTTTCATATTGATAAAGAATATCAAAATAACAATTTGCAGACATATTTTCTACATATTGTCACTGAAAAGAAAGTCTTCATATTTTTGGATCCATCACACATGTTAAAATTAGTACGAAATTGTTTAGGCGATTTTCGTAC
>NW_022639739.1:246641-248663 GCF_010583005.1 Odontomachus brunneus | reverse complement strand
ACTTTTTTCAAGTTTAAAAGACCATAATAACAATCAAAGCACTTTAGAACCCCATTCAATTTATCTTACCGAAGCTATAATTAAAAAATTTACCAAAATTAGATTACACTATATTTGCTCTAAGACTGTCGATAAAAGCAATAGTGATAGACAAAAGTTTACTAAATTAATTCAGCATAAACATCAATAAATGTTTATGGTAAATATATTTAAATTGTTTTTTGTTGAGATTCTATAGAATTATTAATTTAATCATTTCTGAAAATATCTCCAAAATTTATGTTTAATTTTTCAAAAGTTTTAGTTTATTTTTATATATAAAATATTATTTAGTGTGTTTGTTATACTAGCTTATTACATTGTTAAATGTATTATATATTATTAAATAATTAAAGAAAAATTTAATGTAAAAGATTAATAAAATTTTAAACTTTATTATTCTGTACTGTGTATTTCATATATACACTGTACATGTTTTATATGTGCGACAATCTTTGAAAGCAACATGGCGGCCCTCCCCCGCCGCGAACGTGCCTCACCCCTCTAAGTTATGCACCGTCCCTCTATTCCTTAGTCCGTGCTCTGATGACTCCAACGATGTTCTTACAATTCATGCTTATATAATGTATCCTTATAGTGTTCACAGTACATTATAACATACCTAGCAAACACCAAATAATAGTTATATAATTTTTACTTGTTGTTTATTGGATAATTTGTTGATAGATATTAAAACAATGCAACATTCGATATGCGATGAATATTGATGTAATGTAGTGAACCAGTGATAATTGCTTTTACATTTTTAACAAAATGTTACAATGATTAATCCAACAAAAGAAAATTAAAAAATCCAAGAAAATCCAAATTAAACAAATCGAATTCCTAAATTTTGAGAAACTTTTAAAAAATATTATTTAAAACAATAGTGTTGTTTCATCAAATGACATGGTTTCCTTGAACGAAATAAAAGTTTCATTTTCATCATTTTAAAAAATGATATTTCGTTTATGAATATAATGTTTTAATGAAATAAAAAAAAACCATAAAATTAAACAAGTACGAATATATTCTCTACGCATCAAAATACGTGAATATTAAATCTAAACAAAGTATTTTCTCCGAAAAAAACGATATAAGAAGTGTAAAAAATATGCAATAAGACAAATTAATGATTGCCACTAACGAGTGCTATTCTAAGTACTATTCTATTAGGTGCGCAACTAAGTTCCCGCTGTTTGTCAATAGATGGCTCCAGCAGTAAGTGCTGGTCGATTTTGACATATCCAAAACGTCATGAACCAAGCTTAGACATATGATAAACAAACAGCTTTCACATGTTAGTGATTTTATTTTGGCGTCATATACTTTTGGTTGTGTGAAAATGTCTGATGTTGTGCCAAATAATCGTCATTTGCGAGAAGTGTTGATTTTCTTATTTCATTCGAAGAAAATGGCGGTTGAAGCGCATCGAAAGCTTCAAAAAGTTTACGGAGATGCTGCTCTAAGTGAAACAACGTGCCGTGATTGGTTTCGTCGCTTCAAAGACGGTGATTTCGATGTTGACGACCATCTGCTTGAAGGAAGGCCAAAAACCTTCGAAGACGCTGAATTGGAGGCATTGCTCGATGAGGATCCGTACCAAACGCAAGAATAGCTTGCTTCAGCATTAGGAGTTACCCACCAAGCCATTTCCAAGCGATTGCATGCGTTGGGAATGATTCAAAAGCAAGGAACTTGGGTTCCTTATGATTTGAAGCCAAGGAACGTTGAGCGTCGTTTTTTCGGGGTGTATATCAGCTGGACACGGGGCAATTGGACACAGTCTAATCACAAGTCGCTGTTCCAAGAGACCCTACAAATGTCTCTAATCACACGGTGCTGTGATTGGCTGTGTCCAAATGCACCGTATCCAAGTGCACCGCTCCTGTTTTTTCGCCTGTGAACAACTGCTCCAGTGGCAAAAAAGGAAGGGTTTCCTTCATCGCATCGTGACGGGTGATGAAAAATGGATTTATTACA
>NW_022639739.1:245768-246170 GCF_010583005.1 Odontomachus brunneus | reverse complement strand
AAAAAATGGCTTGATTCGTGAATAGCCTCACAAGACGAACGCTTTTACCGTAACGGTATTCGAGCTCTGCCAGAAAGATGGGAAAAAGTTGTAGCTAGCGATGGGCAATACTTTGAATGATTCATTTGTAACCATTTTTTCACAATAAAGTTGCATTTTCATAAAAAAAACAGCAAGAATTTAGTTGCGCACCTAATATAAGTATTATTGATGTAAAACATTACTGAATTTGAAATACATGTAACAAAAATAACTAGTAAATAAATAAAATATATTCGTAATATTTTTTTTAATATTACTGCAATATTGCTAAAGTAATATTGCAAATTAATGTCACTGCAAAGTCTCTGCAACATTGCACTGCAATGTGCAATCTTGCAACGTTGTAGCAATGTTGCTGCA
>NW_022639739.1:245565-245758 GCF_010583005.1 Odontomachus brunneus | reverse complement strand
TTTTTAATATTACTGCAATATTGCTAAAGTAATATTGCAAATTAATGTCACTGCAAAGTCTCTGCAACATTGCACTGCAATGTGCAATCTTGCAACGTTGTAGCAATGTTGCTGCAAGCTCCTGTGCTATGGGCATTGCTGAGGTTCGAGCCTGAGACCTCTCCCAAGTAGCAGACACGTCAAAATGACATCC
>NW_022639739.1:230110-244296 GCF_010583005.1 Odontomachus brunneus | reverse complement strand
TAAATATTTATAAATATTTATCTAATAACTTACTAATATTGTATGCTGGCTGGGTTAATACTTTTAACCTTGACAGTACTTTGCGTAAGTATTTCATCACTTAGCAAAGTATTATATATTAGTATTTAAATATGGACAATGTTCTGCGTAAGTATTTTATCACTGGACGAAGTATTACATATCAATATTTAAGTATTGAAATCAATCATAAGGTAGGATTTGTAACATTAAATATTGAAATACTTGAGTACTAAAATCTGTATTTGAATCACAGAATATTACTAAATACTGTACTTTTAATACTGAAAATAAGTAATTAATCAATGATTCTTAGTATGATATTTCTATAAGGGTATATGATGAATTCTAAAATTGCATTGTTATATATCTGCAAGCATTGGAGGAAATGGAGACATCTTCGATATATTATAAGTATCAGAGAATGGTCAATTAATGATAATAAGCTTATTCATTGTCACAACCCCAAACAGTACACGATATCCCATGGACGTTCTGTGGATGTCCTTAGGACATCGAGACGTCCTCAGGACATCCCGAGGAGATTTGTGCTGTCTGGGACATTATTCTCATCAACGATGATTATGTTTATAGTCTCATCATATTGAGAAAAACATGAATGTTGCAACAAATTCATGTTTTTCCTGAAAATCCAGCCGCAGTATCCACACATTTATTGTTCTGCATAGAATTGTTAACACACTTACAGTACAGAGTATAGTACAGAGATAACTACTTTAGGATATAAGTTTATATCTTAATGTATAAAGAAATTTTAGTATTACGTTACTTGATTTCACATACAAAAGCAGATTTGATCCACCATCCCAATAAACATGCATGTCTAAAAGATGTCGAAAAGATATCTAAAAGATATCTTATGCAACATTTTGTTGCATAAGACGTTTTTTAGATATCTTTTCGACATCTTTTAGACATGCATGTTTACCGGGAAGTATTTTATATATATAAAATATATGAGAAACATTAATATAAGACAAAATACAATACATATAATAATTTAATTTCGATTCATAAAACATTCAAATAACCCCTAAATACAATATTTCTTTTTTACAGAAAACAAACATGTCAATTCCAAAACAATATTTATTTGAAATAAACTGTCATTAACCATTTACTGATATTTACTATTGCACCTGATATTTTATTACACTTCTATCACACGTTATTTTTCTTATTTTTTAATTTTACGTTATATCAACCCACGTCTATTACGCAGTCTGCGACAAAATTTTTTCGCAGATTCCGTTAAAAACTGCTGACAAACTGTTGAAAAACGCGGAACGCTCGTGATTGGTTCAGCTCTCGTTCTGCACTCCGCTATTCCTTCCTTCCTTCCTTCCTTCAATATATGGCTACAGGCCTCTATTAAGAGTAATGCCCCTACGCCAGTTTCCGATTAATGATAAAATTTGAGAGTAAAGTCTTGGAAATTTCCAAGACACGATCCAAAAAAATCACAAGGTCCGAACATGTTCGAACACGTCTTGTCGTGACGGCGGTTAACGAACGAACACTCCGCTATTCCGTTGCATGAGTTTACACTCTTATGGCTCCTGCACACAGGACGCGGTAATGCTTGCCGCGCGGCGGAAGTTCACGCGACAGCCAATCAATATGCTGCTTTCCGTAATAATCTTCTAGCTCTTACGGAAAAACAACATATTGATTGGCTGTTGCGCGGACTTCCGCCGCGCGGCAAGCATTACCGCGTCCTGTGTGCAGGAGTTATTAGGCATACGCTTACCCAGATAGCCAAATCTGCGCGAACAGATTTCGAACAGAGTTTGCTATCAACTTTTAATGGCAAATAGATAACAAATTTGATGCAGGATCTATTATATCAAATCTTGCTGCCAAATTGCCGCCAGATATGCGGCAGAGCTTGTTGTCGGATAATTGCTGCAGATTTGCAACAAAAACCGCACAGAGCTTGTAGCGATTTGACGGCAGATTGACGGCAGAAACCGCACAGACCTTGCTGCGCTGCAGGCTTGCGCAGTTTTTGCTGCAAATTTGGCATCAATTGCCCGACAGCAAGATCTGTCGCCAAAGCCTAAAGCCCGTATCAGACTACCGACTGCACAGGCCGACCCGACTGCCGACTACGACTGCTGACTCTCAATAGACCAATCACAGTGAGGCACGGAGTCGGCGCCTCACTGTGATTGGTCCATTGAGAGTCGGCAGTCGGGTCGGCCTGTGCAGTCGGTAATCTAATACGGGCTTAATGTAGACATAGATGGCTATGGTTTTGCTGTGGGTTTTTAATCAAATTTGCTGCCAATCTGCGCGCAGTCTGCGCTCAGTTTGCTTACTGAGTATATACACATGCGCGAATGAAAGAGAACGCACGGTCTCAAAACGCGGGTGGGACCCGATTGATCACGATACGATTGGACACAGATTGTAATGATTGGTTCGACCTAGTAATTCACTAAATAATTCTTTTCATCGGTTGGTTGTGTCTAATCGTACCGTCAATCGGGACGCTCCCTCAAAACGCAATGTATCCTTTTCTACGTGCTCTTACCCCCACTCCTCAAATAAAGGCAAACTCTCAGTCTAGATATATTGGCCCATATTCTGAACTCTCTTTTATCGATAAAAGTGCCTTGAATATAACTTCTCAACCAATCAGATAGCTCTTAAACCTCTTTTAGAAGGGAGCATCGTAGATGCGCACATTGACAAACGGACACAGCTAACCACAACGCCATATGCCTAGATATATTCTAGAAACTCTATAAACAACGACATATGATTAGATGTGTCCATTTGTCAATGTGCGCATCTGGGACTCACTCTTTTAGAAGCACTTTTATACAGGGTCCGCCACCAAAATCCGAACAAAATGAACAATTTGTTTAAATAAAATTCTACTCATCAAAATGTAAAACTTACAAAAGAACTTTTTGTGTATCACTAGTGGTATCCTTTTAGAGTAAAATTACTCTATATAACCCCCTTTTGCTTCGATGACTGCTTCGATCCTCATCCTGAAGCGCTGGCACGCTCTCTGCAACGCGTCCTTGTCTATATTGGCGAATGCTGCTTCGATAGCGGTTTGGAGAGATGTCACATTGGGATGTCTCGACTTGTTGGTCACTCGTTCAATGACGCTCCACACGTAATAGTCCAACGGATTCAAATCTGGACTGTTCGGAGGCCAAAATTCCTTTGACCAAAACATGTCCATTTTATCCGACAGCCAGTTTTGCACTAAGTGACTCGTGTGCGCTGGCGCGCCGTCTTGCTGGAAGACGTACGGCTTCCCGGCGGCCACGGTTTCTATCCACGGCTTCACTATCTTCGTCAAAACGTGTAAATATACTTCTTTTGTGACGGTTTCTTTTTTTTGAAAGAAATGTGGCGGCATGACGTGACCCTCACTGGAGACAACGCCTAGGACGTGAACAGAGACCGGAAACTTCGTCCTAGCTATTATGGGCACATCTTCGGGGTCGCGGGCGAGCCAACGGTCGTTCCTCCGGTTCACCTTGGCATCGACAGAAAAAATTTTTTCGTCCGAAAAAAACCTGATGCGTCCCGCAGCTTCGTTTTTTAACGAACACAGAAGCAAGTTACAGCGAGCAACTCTGTTCATCTTGGCAGCCTCAGAGAGCATTTGTCGAACTTTTATTACATAGGACTTGAAGCGTAGGTCCTCTTCAGCAATTCGACGCATTGTAGTGTCACTCACACCCAATGTTTTGGCCAATTTCGTTAGAGACAGCCCTGGGTCCTCTGAGATGAGCTCTTGAGCTCTTTCGATAATTGCTGGAGTCCTTACTGACTTTTCTTTCGAATGGCTCTTCCTTGTCGGGTTGGCAGAACCTTTTTCGGACGTCTCCGAAGCCAAATATTTAGCCGCAACGTCATATACGGTCGATCTCGGGTACCCGAAGAACCGAATAATTTCGGTCCGCGAACGCCCAGCGCGAAGGCCTTCAATTATCGCCGCTCTTCGATTATACTCTGCATTCGATCTTATCTGTTCGGACATTTTGAGGTTATGCGCACTTACTACAAACATCTGACTTGCCTGAACATCAACAGTGACCTACCACCGAAGTCAAATGAGGCGGGAAATTCAAATTGAAATTTGTCCGGATTTTGATGGCGGACCCTGTAGATAGAAAAGGATTAAGAATATAGACTATTATGTCTATGGATATTACTATAGACATATATAATATATCCTAGACTGCTAACTTAGCCGCCATTAAGCTGGCCATACACACTTTCCATTACAGTAACCGTGACGTAAGACGTAACGTAAGAATTGACCAATTACGATCGAGTATTCACAAAAATTGCGACCTTATAATTCGACGATTCTCAACATGATTGGTCAATTATTACGTTACATCTTACGATTACTGTTACGGAAAGTGTGTGTGGCCAGCTTTAGTGTACTCATACATGTACAACTTAATGTACAACATAATATACAACTTATACATAACATAGTACCCTGAGGAGCGTTTCACTTACCGCCGCAATTGATACAAGCATTAAGTGGAGCGCTTTCTGTGTCGCTAGCTACTTGCAGCTGTAAGGATGCCTCCTCATGCGGCGTAAGGGCCAGCGCACGAACATTGCCGTAGCTCCTTACGCCACCTTACGTGACAATCTTACGTTACGTGAGACGTAAACTGAACGTACGGTAACGCACGAAAATTTTACGTTACGAAGTAACATAGAGGTTCTGACAAAAGTAATTAAATCAGAATATTGAACAATAAGTAAAGAAACAATAATAATTTATCTTTACAGCCATAATTATAAAGGTCAATATTGAACACATATTAATTTTATTAAACTGTTAAATGTATTTGTACAAAATTATAAACATTGCATTATAACCTCTTCCCTACACTATGTATAGAATATGTTTGACATATAAATATTGAAATAAAATTTTAGGTTCTCAAGTCAACAAATATGAAAACATCAAAGTCTATAAATTATTATTATGTCTGAGTTAAAATGTTTATTGTTGTCATTACTCTTAATTTATTATATGAGACTAAAACGGAGAAAAACACACAAAAGATGGCAAAATAGAAAATGGCTCGTGAGACCAATTAATCAACAGAGAAAACAGCAAGGAGAATGAAAATCTGTTTCAAAAATTAAAAATTGATAAAGACATGTTTGTCAAATATGTTAGGATGAATATTCAACATTTTAACAAGTTATCAACCATGCTAAGATCTTATTTGGTAAAAAAAACTAAGAAAGCTCTGTTTCCGGAACACAGGTTGATAATAACATTAAGGTAAATATAGTTTATTAGTAAAAAATTGTTTGATGTAACTACTTCTTAAATTTTTAGTTATGTTTAGAAATCATTGTTAGAAAAAAATGTTTTACAAAATTATAAACTATATAGCAAAAATTGTGATACATTTTTCAGATATCTTGCAACAGGGAATTCAATAGCAAGTGTTGCATTTTCTTTTCGAGTTGAGCAGTCAACTCTTAGACAGTTAATGAAAGAAGTGTGTCTAGTTATTGTTAATACATTACAGCCTCTATATTTAGCATGTCCAACTGAAGAACAGTGGAAGAATATTGCTGTTTTCTCTGTTGATTGGTCTCACGAGCCATCTTCTATTTTGCCATCTTTTGTGTATTTTTCTCCGTTTTAGTCTCATATAATAAATTAAGAGTAATGACAACAATAAACATTTTAACTCAGGCATAATAATAATTCATAGACTTTGATGTTTTCATATTTGTTGACTTGAGAACCTAAAATTTTATTTCAATATTTATGTCAAACATATTCTATACATAGTGTAGGGAAGAGGTTATAATGCAATGTTTATAATTTTGTACAGATACATTTAACAGTTTAATAAAATTAATATGTGTTCAATATTGACCTTTCTAATTATGGTTGTAAAGATAAATTATTATTGTTTCTGTACTTATTGTTCAATAATCTGATTTAATTACCTTTGTCACAGAACTTCTATGTTCCTGGGAGCGGTGCACTTGGACACGGTGCATTTGGACACAGCCAATCACAGCACCGTGTGATTAGAGACATTTGTAGGGTCCCTTGGAACAGCGACTTGTGATTGGACTGTGTCCAATTGCCCCGTATCCAACTGATATACACCCTATGTTCCTTACGTAACATAACATAACGTAAAATTTTCGTGCGTTGCTGTACGTTCAGCTTACGTCTCACGTAACGTAAGGTTGTCATGTAAGATGGCGTAAGGAGCTACGACAATGTTCGTGCGCTGGCCCTAACTTGCGTAAGCGTAACCTGCGTAATATAGTAATTTACTAGAAGTTACGCCATTTCGCAAATCGACATTCAATACCTAATCCCTATGGCGCGTATTTCGTTAAATTCGCGTAAAGCATAACCAATAACTTCCTAAAGCTAACCAATAAAAGATCTGGCTTTCTATTGTACAGTACAACAGAAACACTAAGTTGATTCTCGATTGGTTATTATTTAGGCGTATTGTTAAATACGCGCCATGGGGATAAGGTACTTTACATGTAAGAATGTGTGAAAGCGTAATGTATATAGCTGTACAATAAGGTTAAGAGTAGTTAATAACAACGTTGCCTACTGAGAAATGTTAAGGTAGAGAAAATAATTTATTACTTTTATTATACAGGGTATCCGGTAACTGATCGAGCAACCGCCGTGTACGGGTAGAACAGGTCAAAATAATCATAAAAGTTATATACCATTTTGAAATTTTCTCAATATTTATTCCGTAATTACTTAAAATGTATAAACGAATGAGCTCACGAGGTAGGACAGGCTCTGTGTGTAAAAGAAATGGCTTACCTCTTAGTAACGATGAGTAAACAGTTGATTTCGAGACGGAGTAACGTATACGTATCGCTTGTTACTCCGCCTCGAAATCAGCTGTTTATTCATCGTTGCTAAGAGGTAAGCCATTTCTTTTACACACAGAGCCTGTCCTACCTCGTGAGCTCATTCGTTTATACATTTTAAGTAATTACGGAATAAATATTGAGAAAATTTCAAAATGGTATATAACTTTTATGATTATTTTGATCTGTTCTACCTGTACACGGCAGTTGCTCAATCAGTTAACGGACACCCTATATACTTAGTCTCTTTACTCTAAGAGAAACTGAATTTTTTATTTTTTAACTTTTTATTAGACTGTGTAAAGTATATGTGACTCATTTTCAGACAGTTCGTAAAGGAGTGACATGCAGATTGATACACAAATGATTGAAAAATGTAATATATTTGTTTCTGCGTTTTTAAAAAGGCGATACCAAAAATAAAAACAATTTATAGATGTTGGGTACTCGACGCTCTGGTTGGAGAGCGAGCGCCGGTTGCTAGATGTCAAGGGGGCATCGGACACCGAGAAGTGACGCGGGGCGGGTATAGATAAGCCCGGCAGGGCTTTTCACCCTCGGCGATGGAGCGAGGGCAACTTGCCCGCTTGCGATGTGAACGCGCGGATGTAGTAGTTAATCAAATCGGGTTATGTCGGCTCTGAACGGAGCGGGATCCGCGAAACGTGAAGTTGGGCGTCTGTCCTTAACGCCGCGAGCCACAAGCGTCACGGATGCTTAGCCTATCAAGATGGCTTTCGCCGGTTCCTCCGCTGGGCAGACATAGATGTGAACGCTGCCGTATAGGAACGACTGCTCACTCTGCCGACTAAGTCTCCTGGTTGACTTAGTTTGGTATGCACGCGATACTATGAGAACGATCCTGGTCGCTCTTGTATGCTATGCCCTAACGGCGATAGCGCGTGTCATGAGGACACGATACTATTAAGACCGATGAGCTTGCCGGTAAGTAATCGGCCGAAGGAAGATGCTTCCGTGGAAGGCAAACCGAAAGGAGAGAAAATACCGACCGCAAGATCCGATTCGTGGCATACACGACGCACGATCAGCGAGCTCGACAGTACCTGCTCTTGTCGAGCGCGCGCGCGATATCTGTATTCCGGGAGATATCGCGAATGGAACCCTCCATCGTTTTGGAGGCTCCGAAGGAGATCCGTAATGGTCGCGCAAATCCTTCTCTCAAACGCCGATCGTACAGAGAGAAGCCGTGGGGTAACCCGATATTTCGCGCGAAAAATGCCAACGTGTCTCAGACACTCTAAAGGCAAATAGCCCAACGTGCTTACGCACTCTAAAGTGCCGTGGAGAGTATTATCCAAAAGAATATCTCGTTGAGGCAATGACTTGATGGGCACCAGCAATCAGAAGGCCAATGAGCACATTACTTTTATACTGCCCGTGCTACCAGAGCGCTCTGGCGTGGCTGTGCCGCTGCCGCTCTAATATAGCGTCCGCAAGCAGAATTTACTCGCGGGTTCGCCTCGCGCAGTCAGGCGCGCCGCCCCGCGGTACGCGCCGCGAGTTACAGCGAGACCGGGTAGCGCGGTCGACGGCGAGAGAATCGCCCCTAGCGCGAGGCAATTCGACTCTGGCGCCGAATCTCCGCGGCCGTCGATCTCACTGGCGTTGCTCGCCGGAACACTGCGGTGGACTACGCCCTATCCGCAACAATAGAACATTAATAAAACATAAATTGAAAAAACTCGAAATTAAAATAAAAATATTACATATATTCTGAATCAAATTTATTTTGCATCCGACTTCACATTGAAATAAAAAAATATATATATATATATATATATATATATATATATATATATATATATATATTAACTATCATACATTAACTTTTCGTAATAAATAAAAATAAAAAATTTTTAAATATTTTTGTAAAATAAAAATAAAAACATTTCCAGCTAATACTGTGTTGATTGTTCAGTATTTGGATCATTGTAAGCTCAAAGATCTTCCCAGCAAACAAAATGCAGGCAGCATGCTGACAGTATGCCGGCAGATTCAATCATGGTTATGCAGCAGATTTCAAGCAACTGTGTCCTCATTAAGCTTAATTTTCTCTGCAACGTGTTACCAATAAAATGTGCCGGCAGAAATGTAACAGAAATATATCATCATTTGCCCTAATAATATAATTGCAAAAATATGTTACCTTCCACGCATAGCCTGATTTCTATATTAATGACGCGACAAGTGCGATAGAAATAGAACACGATTTGCTGTTACAGTATAATAATAGAAATATAAAAGATATATCACACAACGTGCTACATCATGTACTAACGACAGAAATACGGCAGAAATCGATCATTACGTGCCGCTCGAACGTAACAACAGAAACGCAACAGAAATTGATCATGACGTGAGTCCGAAAGCAACGGTAGATATGCCCTGATGGAAAAATTTTGCTGAAATTATAATGAAACTTGTTAAAAACGTAATGAAATGTACTGAAATTTTTCTGAAAAACTTAATCAATTGACCCACGTTCATTATGATTTCAGCAATATTCATCGAAAATCAACGAAATTTCAGTGAATTTTAATAAATTTCAGTAAAAAATCATTGAAATTTAAAATCATGAAGAATATCCCATACAGCACAGTAATGTTGAATCAATTTTCTTCATGTCTTATATAACTGCTAGGAACCGAAGATTATCAAGCATATTCTAAAATTTTCGCGATTTCCCTCGTTAATTTCGAATCCGAAGCGGTTATTGCCCGGTCACTTATCCATGCCTCACTTTGTTAAAGGTGTGCCTAACCTGATGATCGCGCGGCACTTGGTGGTGCCAATGACTCCAACGATGTTCTTACAGTTTATGCTTATATAATGCATAACTTATAGTAATTAGTAACTTATTGTAATTATATAACTTATAGTATTCACAGTATATTATAACGTACCTAGCAAATACGCGCGTTAATTCGCCAATATATTTTATTTAATATCTCTAAAATTTATGTGGTTATTTACAAAATGACTTCGACCATTCTTTTCAGTTTAATGTTTTTTATGCACTTTTTGTTATTAATACAGCTTGCATCAGACTCTGTATAATAGAAAATATTTTGAAATAAAAGAATATTCTTCATGGTTTGCACAAAATTGCTTAAACGCATTTCAATTTTATATACAAACAATAAGAAAAATATATGTAATTATAGTATATTGCAATATAATTTGAATAATACATATCTATTAATACAATAAAATTTAATAATAATTTATTTTATTATTATTATTATCTTTATATATCAATAATATAATTTTCAATGTTCCTCAAATATAATTACAACATTGCAAAATATTGTAGTTTTTGTTTAATATGCATTCATCAACATTCTTTCAATGTTTTGTACTGTATGGGTATTATTTAGCATGTTTATCATTGTGTGTTAACATTGGTCCATACGGATGTTTGGGAAATGAAAGGCAAAAATTTATATTTATATACATATATATTTATGTTTATGTGTCTCATGTACTTGGATTATAATAAATATGGACATTTTCACTACAATAAATATGGTACTTCTTTAAATTTGTAATAATTTTTTTAAAGACACGCATACATCTAATTAAATAGACTATCTTTATAAATAATATTAAATTTCATATATATTTTAATCTACAAACAAATATTACATGTTAATTAACGATTGCTCTAAATGCAATATTACATACAAATTAACAATCATATGAATTAATCTTGAAACATAATGAAGAAATCAGATTTTCATATGATTTCAGTAAAGTTCAATATATTTCAGCATTTTTCATCGACATTTTAATGAGAAAATTTTCATATTCTTACATGTAGAAAAATTACAAAATTACATTTTAATACATTAGTCAATTATCATCAATTATCAGCGAAATTCAGCACGATTTCGTTCTTTACTCTTATAGAAATATCATACTAAGAATCATTGATAATTACTTATTATCCAGTATTTTTAATACTGAAAATAAGTAATTATCAATGATTCTTAGTATGATATTTCTATAAGGGTAGTCAAAACTTTTCACGAAGTTTTTCTTTGATCAATAAATGAAGTAGGTATAAGTACATTAGGTATAAGTACTTATTTACAATTCATTATAAATTGTAATTCTTCCATCAAGTTTCAGCACAATTCAACAAAATTTTTAAAATTATTGAGAAATGTTTTTACGAATTTTTTTCATCAATATTTCAGCAAAGTTTCAATACAATTTACTCAGTTTTCACTACAATTCAGTAAATTTCATTAAATATTTCATTAAATATTTCAATATTTTTTCATTACTTTTCATCAATATTTATTAAAAATTCATTGTTTTTCCACACTTTTCTATACAATTCATAATGAAAATCATGATTCATGATGAAATACTTTCAGCAACTTTTTAGTAACTTTCATTTCTCATTTCGACGATTTCATTGTATTTTCAACGATTTCATTGCATTTTCAGCAAATTTTTTCCATCAGCGTGCAGCACAAAATTTAAATTTTTTTGCAGTATTCCCTCAACGACCGACTTAATTATTAATTAATGAATTTAAGGAAGGTACTATAAAGATATACAATAAATTTGTTGAATAAATTCCTGGCAAACTCAAAATAATAAGTTAGTTATAATTTTTCACTCGACCGTGTAAACAGTTACATGGTTGAAAGGGAAATTATAACGCACAATTATGTTACTATTATTTTGTGTTTGTTGAGTTGTTTTGAAAAATTTATTATGTATATATAAATGTCATACAAAACATTTTATTTACTGTTTTAAATATAATGTTGTAACAATTTTATCATAATTTTATTATCTAATTTACCTAATATTATATTATAATATAACATATATGTTATAAATTTTGTGCTGCATTTCTGCCTCGTATCTACCGTTGCTTTCGGACGCACGTCATGATCAATTTCTGTTGCGTTTCTGCTGTTACGTTCGAGCGGCACGTCGTGATCGATTTCTGCTGTGTTTCTACTGTCACGTTCGAATAGTACGTCATGATCGATTTCTGCTGCATTTCTGCCTTCTCAGAATGCCACATAGTTAACTTTATTTTTAACAACTTCCTGCTCACATGATGTGACATTATTCCATGTTCGATTTTATGCTGCTTCTTGTCGACATATTATATAAGCATTCAATGCTTAAATTTTTCTTTTCCTGTGTTGACATATTGTATCTGATTCTTGCAGTATTTCTACTATCATATCATGACACAGATTCTGTTAGATTTCTGTTTCATTTCTACGTGTACTCTCTGATATGACAGATCATGCTTTGATACTACTCAAATTATGCGGGAGCGGTGCACTTAGACACGGTGCATTTGGACACAGCCAATCACAGCACCGTGTGATTAGAGACATTTGTAGGGTCCCTTGGAACAGCGACTTGTGATTGGACTGTGTCCAATTGCCCCGTGTCCAACTGATATACACCCAATTATGCTAGCATAGCATGCAGCATATATTTAGCAAAGCCTGACTTTAGCAGGCTTGGCTATCTGGGTCCTTTTCGGCGAGCAATGTCAAAAATTGTATTTCCAGACGAGCTCTGTCGCGGTATAGCAAGCTTCGCATGCCTTTTCCCAACCGTGTTAAAAATCCATCTAGCGGATCAGTAATCTGCGCTGTTGGTTCTTTCAATGCTTTTATTAAGTTTTCTTGCAAAACATCGTTCTTTTGCTCTAAAATATAATATATACTTTCATATATCAATCTAATTACATTACGACATTAATTGTATCTTTACAAAACGCATATATCATACATCCCATCCTTATAGAAATATCATAGAATCATTGATAATTACTTATTTTCAATATTAAAAATACTGGATAATAAGTAATTATCAATGATTATTAGTACGATATTTCTATAAGGGCAGTAAACATGCATGTTTAAAAGATGTCGAAAAGATATCTAAAAGATATCTTATGCAACATTTTGTTACATAAGACGTCTTTTAGATATCTTTTCGACATCTTTTAGACATGCATGTTTATTGGGACGTATTATGCATAAATTATAGCATTATAGTTTTTAATTATTTATAATATTTCTGCAATGTTGTTTTAACATTTCCGATGAAATGTTACAATTCCATGTCTATGCTATGTTTCTACAATGTGTTACGTTGAAATTTGAGGTGATGTACCCTTATAGAAATATCATACTAAGAATCATTGATAATTACTTATTTTCAGTATTAAAAATACTGGATAATAAGTAATTATTCTTAGTATGATATTTCTATAAGGGTAACGTTCCTGCAATGTAACTGCAAGCTTCTGTGCTGTATGGGAAAGCTTTTGCATGCAAAAATGCAAGCAACACGAACACTCTATTGATATACAAATGTAACCTTAAAAAATTTTGTATCGACACTCTTATAGAAATATCATACTAAAAATCATTGATAATTACATATTTTCAGTATTAAAAATATTGGATAATAAGTAATTATCAATGATTTTTAGTATGATATTTCTATAAGGGCATGTCCTGAGTGAATGAATCAGATATGACAAAACGCTATTACAACATTATATAATAAACTCGATATAAAGCTATTTCTTAACTTACCCTCATGAGCAATGGCGTGGGGTCACTAAAGACTAGGTGTATCCAGTCAAAATTGAACATTGAACATACCCTGATTTGATCCTTATCCATTTCTTATTGCTGCTTTGCAAAACTTTTTATATGTGACAATATCCACTTTATCACACCTTTTAGTTCAAACAACACTAAAAGATACGCTTACTAATACAGCCAAAAATTGGATTTGGCTGTATAAACGAAAATGGATTTGGCTGTAAAAAACGAAAATAGCGTAAAGAGCATAAAATAACTAGGCGGAAACTAGTACTTAAATGAGATGATGTGATTGGTTGGCGCAAGTTACGCTTACGCATGTTACGCTGCATGAAGAGGCACCCTAAAATGACAGTTTGTAAAAGTATATATATCTATACGTAATTACAGTTGCTAAACACACAGAGAAAGTATCATATATAAAATCTAATTTTATGATTGAAATACTAATACTAAATATAAAAGTAAAGTACCTGAAAACGTTAAAGTATATTGTGATTGTCAGTTCTAAAAGTAAATGAAAAAAAATAAAGAAATTAAATTACATTGAAATCCTAATTTGCTTTATTGTTATGAATAAAACCAGGTTTTGTAATATAAATTCTCTCTCTCTCTCTCTCTCTCTCTCTCTCTCTCTCTCTCTCT
>NW_022639739.1:229392-229722 GCF_010583005.1 Odontomachus brunneus | reverse complement strand
TCTCTCTCTCTCTCTCTCTCTCTCTCTCTCTCTCTCTCTCTCTTTCTCTCTCTGCGCATCCCGTAACATACTTTTTTAACATTTTGTTAATATATATTTATATATACCAAAACATGTTATATATTTTTATATATTTCACAAATATTACTTATAGCGTGTTCGACTGGCCCTGGGTTAATCGCTCCGAGAGCGATTAATGATGTCATAAGTCTCTACTAGCCAATCATAAAAGTTATAAATACTTGTTTGACCAATAAACGTAGGCTGAATAACCCAGAGTCAGTCGAACATGCTATTATGGGTGTTTACGTTAAATCGAGTACGAGTTAA
>NW_022639739.1:229089-229382 GCF_010583005.1 Odontomachus brunneus | reverse complement strand
ATTCTTAGTATGATATTTCTATAAGGGTAACGTTCCTGCAATGTAACTGCAAGCTTCTGTGCTGTATGGGAAAGCTTTTGCATGCAAAAATGCAAGCAACACGAACACTCTATTGATATACAAATGTAACCTTAAAAAATTTTGTATCGACACTCTTATAGAAATATCATACTAAAAATCATTGATAATTACATATTTTCAGTATTAAAAATATTGGATAATAAGTAATTATCAATGATTTTTAGTATGATATTTCTATAAGGATATTATATGGGACTAACATGATTACTTTG
>NW_022639739.1:213499-229079 GCF_010583005.1 Odontomachus brunneus | reverse complement strand
TACTTGTTTGACCAATAAACGTAGGCTGAATAACCCAGAGTCAGTCGAACATGCTATTATGGGA
Source organism: Odontomachus brunneus (assembly GCF_010583005.1). Lineage (NCBI taxonomy): Eukaryota > Metazoa > Arthropoda > Insecta > Hymenoptera > Formicidae > Odontomachus > Odontomachus brunneus. The sequence goes on along the minus strand of NW_022639739.1, from coordinate 229,015 downwards.
GTTTACGTTAAATCGAGTACGAGTTAATTCCACTAGGGTTGAAAAATGTAATAGGCACAACCATCTAGTATCTTCATGGTTCAAGACAACAAGGGGAACCCGGCAGTCTCTGATCACCGATTTGAATAAAATTTTATGGGTGTGTAGTATGCACTCATACATTTACTCCTGTAAAGCCGTAGGACCCACTATTGAGACATTCTCGAGAAATATTTTTTTTAATATTTTGAGAAAAATTTTTGTCCCTATAGTACCGTTACGGAAAAGCAATCTTCGAGCTAGTAGCGTAGCGTCCACGGTAAGATGTAAACTACTACGCTTGGGGTTGCAGGTTCGATTCCCTGAATGATTTTTTCTTTTTTTTTTATTTAAATCTTATATATTTTTAAATTTGTATATAACACAATTTTAAATCGTTTTTAATTATTTTATATCAAATTTTTTTAATAAGTAATTTGTATGTTAAATAAATATTTTTTTTTAATCAAAGAATTTAAAAATGCTCATTTATTATTAATTAAATTAAAATTTCTCATGCACACAAAAAATATATTTCCAATAAGAATTTACAACGACTATTATACAATAAGTTAAAATGTACAATTTACTGTTTTACAATAAGTTTGCAGCTTTTAGGGTGGTATTTATCATACAAACATTTAAAACATAATAATTAATTAATAATGAGCATTTTTAAATTCTTTGATAAAAAAAATATTTATTTAACATACAAATTACTTATTAAAAAATTTAATATAAAATAATTAAAAACGGTTTAAAATTGTGTTATATACAAATTTAAAAATATATAAGATTTAAATTTAAAAAAAAATCATTTAAATAAAAAAAAAATCATCAGGGAATCGAACCTGCAACCCCGAGCGTAGTAGTCTACGTCTTACCTTTGACTCTACGCTGCTAGCTCGAAAATTGCTTTTCCGTAACGGTACTATAGGGACAAAAATTTTTCTCGAAATATTTAAAAAAATATTTCTCGAGAATGCCTCAATAGTGAGGGGTGTATATCAGTTGGACACGGGGCAATTGGACACAGTCCAATCACAAGTCACTGTTCCAAGGGACCCTACAAATGTCTCTAATCACACGGTGCTGTGATTGGTTGTGTCCAAATGCACCGTGTCCAAGTGCACCACTCCCAATAGTGAGTCCTACGGCTTTACAGAAGTAAATATATGAGTGCATACTACACACCCATAAAATTTTAATCAAATCGGTGATCAGAGACTGCCGGGTTCCCCTTGTCAGTACTGCTTTCCGATGTTCGAGTAGAGTTAGAGTTAGCTAGAGTAGCATAGCGGATGGGTGTATATCAGTTGGACACGGGGCAATTGAACACGGTCCAATCACAAGTCGCTGTTCCAAGGGACCCTACAAATATCTCTAATCACATGGTGCTGTGATTGGCTGTGTCCAAATGCACCGCTCCCATAGCGGATAACGTGAGCATCAGGTAGTTGATTTTCAAAAAAATGTTAGTTATTAGTAAGTTTAATTTCATATAGTATGTTTATATCGAACGTTTAACGCGTATCAATTAGTAACTTTATATCTAATTATTTTAATTTCGGCGATGCAATATATTCAGTTAATACGATATGTGTTTTCTAATCAATATTGCACTACTTTAATATGACGTTGTTCATATACATCGCCGAAATCAAAATAATTCAACATAAAATTAGTAATTAGTACGCGTATTAAACGTTCGATATAAACATACTATATGAGATTAAACTTATTAATAACTAACATTTTTTGAAAATCAACTACCTGATGCTCACATTATCCGCTATGCTCTCTAGCTAATTCTAACTAACTCTACTCGAACATCGGAAAGCAGTACTGAGTTGTCTTAAACCATGAAGATACTAGATGGTTGTGCCTATTACATTTTTCGACCCTAATGGAACTAACTCGTACTCGATTTAACGTAAACACCCTATATTACGCAGCAGATAAGTTTAGGTGCAGCATGGAGTACAAAGTATCATTTATATGTAATGCAGAATTTACACCGCGTCCGATAACCGACGTACGATGTCCGATATCCAATAGGAGAATAACTTTCTAATATAAAATTCAATTTTCCATTGGAAAGCTATTCTTTTATTGGATATCGGACGCCGTATGTCGGGCATCGGACGCGGTGTGAATCCTGCATAACATAGACGGAAGATATAAAACTTCTGCCCTAAGATCATTCATTTTTATCATTGGGGTACTATGTCGACGCCTATGGATGAATTTAGTACATATTTTGGGTACAGGCACAGCTCATATGCCGGTATTCATAGTCGGCTCTTATTTTTAAGGCTGTCTTAAGTTTATCTCCAGATACTCCGTAGCCAATGAAATGATATGTTCATCATCTGAAGATAAACTTAAGACGGTCTTAAATATAAGATCTGACTATGAATACCGGCCATAGTATATAGGTTGCTTTCCAACCAGAGACACAAGTCGACACAAATATCATCCTATCTTTGGGTGCTTTCCAGTTGCGTCACTATGTTACACTAAACCAGTTTATTGGTTGCATATTATCTTACAAGATATTTTAGATAATATATGACCAATAAACTGGTTTTGTGTATGTGTGTGTCAAGATGTGCTAAGCAATTGGAAAGCACCCTTCGTTACTCACTAAATATGGAACAAAGATAGAATGATGTTTGTGTCGACTTGTGTCTCTTGTTGGAAAGCAACCATAAGAGAGTTAACAGTCCAGGGTATAATATATATGTCTATGGATATTTCAGTGGTCCAGATATTCCTACGTCCATGCTTCTAGCATATGGAAACAATCATACTTACATGACTGCGTTCGAAAACATTACTCAAGTTCCCTTATGTATCATCTTATCCTTGTTTAATATTCGATGAACAATAAAGATAAAATGGTATATGGGAATACTCGTGTAATGTTTTCGAATGCAGTCTATAAACCTAACCTGGACAATTGGGGGCAATCTCTGATTGGTCAACCACTGCGCATCTTCGGAAATGGTTCACTAGGACCTCTCTCAAGCTAGCAGGACCAAATGAGCAGAATCGAATGGGATCTATCGCATTTTTTATTACTCATTTTGTACTATTTTGTACCACAAAAAAACATGTGTACCACGTACCGTTTCAAAAAAAATGGTGGCGCTGTTAACTTAATATCAAGCTAGCAGGACCAAATGAGCAGAATCGAATGGGATCTATCGCATTTTTTATTACTCATTTTGTACTATTTTGTACCACAAAAAAACATGTGTACCACGTACCGTTTCAAAAAAAATGGTGGCGCTGTTAACTTAATATCAAGCTAGCAGGACCAAAAAAAAAACCATGGTACACACAATTAGTACTGAATGTGTACTAATTTGTACCATTCGGAATAAATAGAAAATTTTATATTTCCCCCTTTAAACAACCCCTCCCTTATCTAAACCTAATATAAAGATAGCAGGACCACGATTTTTCACTTTTTCTTGATGGTACAAATTACCCTTATAGAAATATCATACTAAGAATCATTGATAATTACTTATTTTCAGTATTAAAAATACTGGATAATAAGTAATTATCAATGATTCTTAGTATATTTCTATAAGGATAGTACAAATTCAAAAACGATAAAATCTATCATTTCTTGTCGTTTTTTACCAGTTTTTATTCTGTTTTCTTTATATTAAGTTAGCAGGACTACAATATTTTTTTAAATAGTACGGGGTATAAAATTATTTTTTATGGTACAGAATAGTACACAATGAGTAATAAAAAACGCAATAAATATAATTTGATTCTATCGATTTAATTCTTAATAATCGAAAAAGAGAAATTTTAATTTTGAAGTTGGTTAAATGTGAGGTTATTTTAAGAGGTAAACAGAAATATTTGCATACTTTTCTCGGTGGTACAAATTAGTACAAATTCAGAAACAATAAAATCTATTGCAATTTGCCGTTTTTCAATGATATTTACTCTATTAGCTTAAAAATAAGTCAGTAGAACCACAATTTTTGATAAATAAAACAAGGTACAAAATCATTTTTAATGGTACAAAATACTATACAATAAGTATTGAAAAATGCAATAAATTTGATTTGATTTTACTGATTTAAATTTGATAAATTTAATTTTACTGATTTAATACTTAATAATCGAAGCAGAAAGCTTTATTCTTGAAGCTGAGGTCAAAGTTGAGGTTATTTTAAAGGATCGGTAGAAATATTTTTGATACTTTTTTTGGTGGTACAAATTAGTACAAATTCTGAAACGACAAAATCTACTATTTGTTTTGTGTTTTTAACAATTTTTATTTTGCTGACTTTATATTGAATCAGTAGGACCACGATTTCTCTTAAAGGATGTGGAATACAAAATTGTTTTTACAAAATTACATTAATCGTGTAGTATTTTGTAATATCAAAAATGATTTTGTACCTCGTTTTATTTAAAAAAATATTGAGGCTGACTTAGTATAAAAAGAACAAAATGAAAACTGGTAAAAACCGACAGAAAACGATAGATTTTATTGTTTCTGAATTTGTACTAATTTGTACCACCAAAAAAAGTATCAAAATATTTCTGCTTACCTCTTAAAATTACTCCAAACTTGACCACCCTCAAGAATCGAGTGGGACCTATCGCATCTTTTAGTACTCATTTTGTACTATGTTGTACCACAAAAAAAGTTTGTACCAACAATTTGTACAAAAAATTTGTACCAACATTTTGTACAAAAATTTGTACGTGCCGTTTTTAAAAAAATTGTGGCGCTGCTAACTTGATATCAAGCTAGCAGGACCAAAAAAAAATAAATAAACCATGGTATACATAATTAGTACTGAATTTGTATTAATTTGTACCATTCGAAATAAATCGAAAATTTTATATTTTCCCCTTTAAACAATCCCTCCCTTATCTAAATCTAATATAAAGATAACAGGATCACGATTTTTTTACTTTTTCTTGATGGTACAAATTAGTACAAATTCAGAAACGATAAAATCTATTATTTCTTGTCGTTTTTTACCAGTTTTTATTTTATTCTCTTTATATTAAGTTAGCAGGGCCACAATATTTTTTTAAATAGTACGGAGTACAAAATTATTTTTTATGGTACAAAATAGTACACAATGAGTAATAAAAAACGCAATTAATATAATTTTATTCTATCGATTTAATTCATAATAATCGAAAGAGAAAAATTTTATTTTTGAGGTTGGTTAAATGTGAGCCCAGACAGCACATGGATATTCTATGGATATCCATGAGATGTCCTTTAAGGATATTGAGGATATCCATAAGCCATCCGTCATTTACGTCCTTCGGACATTCAATGGACGTTTGTGGGATATCCGTTTATGAAATTGGAGGACATGCTAAAGTCCCACAGGATATCCGATGGATGTTCAATGGACATATAAAAATAGTATCCGGATTTGTAATTTACAAGATAAGTTTGTGATTTGTAAATTAAAAAAATGAAACATATATATCTCCAGACAACACAAAATATTTATAAAATATTTACAAAATATTTATAAGATTTATTTGAATATTTTATAAATATTTATCAAAATATTTCATAAATATTTTTATGACCTTAACTTCAATAGATCATAAATATTTATCATAAATATTATAAAAATATTTATTAAAATATATAGTATTATATACTTTTTTCTCTTTTCTTAAATTTTTAAAATATATATATTTTTAGTTTTCACTTTATGTTGTTTCATACGCTACCCTTGTAGAAATATCATACTAAGAATCATTGATAATTACCTACGAGTATTTTTAGTATTAAAAATACTGGATAATAAGTAATTATCAATGATACTTAGTATAATATTTTTATAAGGGTACTTAATTCAAATTAAATTGTACTTCGAAAATTTGCTTACCATTGCGAGATTCGAACCTAAGACCCCCTTATAGAAATATCATACTAAGAATCATTGATAATTACTTATTATCCAGTATTAAAAATACTGGATAATAAATAATTATCAATGATTCTTAGTATGATATTATCAATGATTCTTAGTATGATATTTTTAGTAAGAGCCTCTGGTTCTTGAATCGTTTACCTTACTTACAGTGCCACTGTCACTTTGACTGAGAGACGCTTTGTATTATATATATATGTTGTATCCATGTAGGAAAATAAATTATTTATTTAAAAGAAGAGAATAGATCCTTTTAAATGTAAAACGTATGTTTAAAAAGTATGTAAAAAGTATAAAAAGTGTAATATAAAAAATATTTAAAAAATATTTACTTGTTTTAAAAGTATTGGTTGTCGGAAAAGTCATGACGCATTTTTGCAACAGATGGTTTATTTTTGGAAGAACTAGAGTAATTCAGATCTATGTTATTGCTATGTCATTTGACAGCTGATAGTTCTAGCTTTATTTAAAAAAAAAATTGAGCGATTTGGTTGAGTTTTGGAGATTTTATAACAAGTTGAAGGTGGAAGACCAAACTGTGCATTTTCGCCATTTATTACTGTTTTACTTCCGTAAAAGAAAGAAAAATTTTCCGCGCGTTAAGCTTGTGGAAAGTTGCGTAAAGTATAGTGACAATGGTTTATAGAAATATCATATTAAGAATCATTGATAATTACTTATTTTCAGTATTAAAAATACTGGATAATAAGTAATTATCAATGATTCTTAGTATGATATTTCTATAAGGATCAGTGTGGTGGGATTTTAAAACTGTCGTGTTTTTTGAGCTCCTACCAAAGAAGCAAAGAATCAATTCGAATGTGTACTGTCGGTAATTGGACAGTTTAAACGAATCCATCATCCAGAAACGTCCAGAGCTCGTTAAGGGACATCAAGTAAATAGCAAGAAGTAGGAAGTAAGAGTAAGAAATTGACCAACCACAGTCGAATGTGAGAAAAATAATTAACTATGATTGGTCAATTTCTTATTCTTACTACCTACTTCTTACTGTTTACTTCCAATGTAGACGTCCCTTTAATCGTAAAGGAGTTGTGTTCCATCACGACAACACGAGACCACACACAAGTTTGATCACCCGTCAAAAATTATTGGAGCTTGAATGGGATGTGTTGCCACACCCACCATACTTGCCTAATCTTGTGCCGTCAGACTTCCACTTATTTCGCTGTCTTCAAAACTCCTTACGTGATATAATGTTCAATTCAGATTAGGTTGTAAATCAGCACCTTGTTCAATTTTTCGCCGATAAAGACAGGCCCTTCTATAAAGGAGGATTTATAAAGCTCACTGAAAGATGGCAAAAGGTTATTGAATAAAACAGGCAATACATCATTGATTGATCTTTGTTTTTTATATAAATAAATGACCTTTGAAAAACATAGGGAAAATACGTCATGACTTTTCCGACAACCCAATAAATAAAATACAAATAAATCATTTTGCAAATTTAAAAAAAAAAAAAAATAAGTATTCTGATAATAAAAGAAACTTTAATTTAAAACCCAAAAAGATACTTTTAATATTAAAAAATAATTTATTTAGATTTATAAAATGATTTACTTGTACTTTATTTACTTTAAAACAAGCAAATATTTACTTAAACATAGTTTTTACATTAAAAAAATTTTTTTCTTGTAAGGAGATCATTTTTTTCTAAAAATTCATAATTTTACAGCATATTTTACAAATTAAAAAAAAATATTTTATTACATGTTTTTTAAAGTGTAACAAATATTTTTTAAGTTAAGAAATTATATTTAACAAAATATATTTCTTTGATTCAAAGAATTTTTTTCAATATACATTACCAATTTAAATTTTGATTTTCTCATTTCTTTATTAATTTAATAATTATAAATAATTGTATTAATTTTTTTCATATATAATATTTATAGAAATATTTACAAAATATTACTATAAATATTTATTTTTTGTTTACTATAAATATTGTATGAAATATTTAGCCTATATTTTAATAATATTTTGAATAAAGATCTTAATACTTTTTTTCTTTATATATATAAATATTTATAAAATATTTATATAATATTAAAAAAAAATAATTCGAAATAAATATTTATAAATCTTTATCATAAATATTATGTGCTATCTGAGTAAATCGTTAAAACATATATAAAGACACTCTCTAACATATTCTGAACTTTGTTTTATCTTGGACAGATATCAAAAGTCCATAAGATATACTGATGAGGATATCTGTTTTATGTTCAAAATCGGTCCTATGGACGTCCAATTTATATCCCTGGACATAAGGACGTAAAATGGACATGAAATGGATGTCCTATGGATGTCCTATGCTGTCTGGGAGGTTGTTTTAAGAGATAAACAGAAATATTTACATACTTTTCTCGGTGGTACAAATTAATACAAATTCAGAAACAATTAAATTTATCGTTTTCTGTCGGTTTTTACCAGTTTTCATTTTGTTCTCTTTATACTAAGTCAGCCTCAATATTTTTTTAAATAAAACGAGGTACAAAATCATTTTTGATAATACAAAATAATACACGATTAATGTAATTTTGTACCATTAAAAACAAATTTTGTATCCCACATCCTTTAAGAGAAATCGTGGTCCAACTGACTCAATATAAAGTCAGCAAAATAAAAATTGTTAAAAACACGAAACAAATAGTAGATTTTGTCGTTTCAGAATTGGTATCACCAAAAAAAGTATCAAAAATATTTCTACCCACCCTTTAAAATAACTTCAACTTTGACCTCAGCTTCAAGAATAAAGCTTTTTGCTTCAATTATTAAGTATTAAATCAGTAAAATCAAATCAAATTTATTGCATTTTTCAGTACTTATAGTATACTCTTATAGAAATATCATACTAAGAATCATTGATAATTACTTATTTTCAGTATTAAAAATACTGGATAATAAGTAATTATCAATGATTCTTAGTATGATATTTCTATAAGGGTAGTATTTTGTACCATTAAAAATGATTTTGTACCTTGTTTTATTTATCAAAAATTGTGGTTCTGCTGACTTATTTTTAAGCTAATAGAGTAAATATCATTGAAAAACGGCAAGTTGCAATAGATTTTATCGTTTCTGAATTTGTACTAAATTGTACCACCGAAAAAAAGTATGCAAATATTTCTGTTTACCCCTTAAAATAACCTCACATTTAACCAACCTCAAAATTAAAATTTCTCTTTTTCGATTATTAAGAATTAAATCGATAGAATTAAATTATATTTATTGCGTTTTTTATTACTCATTGTGTACTATTCTGTACCATAAAAAATAATTTTATACCCCGTACTATTTAAAAAAATATTGTGGTCCTGCTAACTTAATATAAAAAGAACAGAATAAAAACGACAAGAAATGATAGATTTTATCGTTTTTGAATTTGTACTACCCTTATAGAAATATCATACTAAAAATCATTGATAATTACTTATTATCCAGTATTTTTTATACTGAAAATAAGTAATTATCAATGATTCTTAGTATGATATTTCTATAAGGGTAATTTGTACCATCAAGAAAAAGTGAAAAAATCGTGGTCCTGCTATCTTTATATTATTTTTAGATAAGGGAGGGGTTGTTTAAAGGGGAAAATATAAAATTTTCTATTTATTTCGAATGGTACAAATTATTACAAATTCAGCACTAATTGTGTGTACCATGGTTTTTTTTTTTGGTCCTGCAAGCTTGATATTGTGGCCTTCGGGAATTTTCCCCTAGGAAATATCTCCTCGAGCTGTAGGCTCACTAGTTAACAATTGGTAATGGATGGACGATAGAAAAGGTAGCAGAGAGCGCATCTCTAGTGAGTTGAGTAACAGAGTCGTACGTCGAATGTTATACGTGAGAGAAAACAATAAAGTTCAGTTCTGTAGTAAATCAGGATTTATTTTTCTTCTGATTTTGTTCCTGCACCGACCGGAGTCACGAGATCGCGTTTTCGGTAAATGTGGACGGTCATAATCCCACATTTAATGGTGATCCCGACGTGATCCGGCGAACGGTGTATACCTGTGTGTGACGGTTCACTCGTATGGCCACGTTGCGATCGCCGCCGCATACGCGACAGGGAACGGCTTACGATGGCAGAATGCCGAGAGGAGATGACCATCGAGCGCCGGCCGTGGCCGTAGGGGCCGGTACAGCGACTCAGGAGCCGCACCCCGCCTTGAGCAGCAGCACAAAACATTTTAAACTGCCCACGTGGACAGGTCGTGACGTCGACACATGGCTAGAAATGACGGACCTGATCTTCGAGGCTTACGGATGCAACAACGCGGCAGTACGGTTCGGGAAAATGCTCAGCCAAATACCCGTTGAAGTCATCAAACAAATCGACCCGGCTTACAAAGCATTGCCGGTAGAGCAGCGGTACGCGGCGTTAGCGCGGGCGCTCACGGATCGATTCGCCGTTTCAAAGACAACGCGACTCAACGAGCGTCTGTCGCGGTGCGTGCTTGGTGACAAGAAGCCGTCTCACCTTTTGCAGGAGATGCAAAAGGTGACCCAGGGTCACGCAGACGGGACAATGCTGGAATCATTGTGGACGCAGCGCCTACCTCAGCAGGTGCGTGGCATTATTGCAGCAGCAGCTTCGGCATCGCTCGACGATAAAGCTAAGGTCGCCGACGAGGTTCTAGAGGCAACAGGCGTCGCCGTGACGGGCACCATTGCTGCCACATCTTCTGGCATCGTCGGTTCGGCTGGGCAACCTCGGGAACCGTGTCCGAGCGGCGATGTTAACTGGGTTGCGATGCTCAGTGAGATGCGTCAGGAGATCGCCGCTATTGGGTCGCAGCTTGCGCCGCGTGACACCAACAGGAACGGAAGGCGCTCGCGGTCGAGGAATCAACAGTAGCACGAACGACAAAGTGGTCCACTGAGGGAACAGTCAGCCCAAGGTAAAAACAAGACCATCTGTTTCTACCACAGAAATTTCGGGGCCAAAGCACGCAAGTGCACCCCGCCATGTCTTTTTGAGTCCACGGAAAACGACACCAGCCACTGAACGGCGGAGCTCAGTGGCCTCCCTAGGGAAGACCGCCTCTATGTCACTGATGTCAGGAGCAGTACCATCTATTTGGCGGATACCGGAGCGACAGTCTCGGCGATCCCACCGATTAAGGGACAACGGCCGCTCGAATCCTCATTGTTCGCAGCAAACGGTACACCCATCAAGGTCTACGGCAAGAGCATTATCACGCTCGATCTCGGTCTCAGAAGAGATTTCACCTGGCAGTTTGTAATCGCCGATGTCAGCACACCGATTCTAGGGGCCGATTTTCTAAAGTACCATCGGCTCGATGTCTCTTTGCATCGAGGATCATTAATCGACCAGACTACTGGGTTATCAATTCGAGGAGAAGTGCGCGCAATTAGCGCGCATGGTCTCTCAACGTTCGATACGTCACGAGCTTTTCACCAGTTGCTGGTGGATTTTCCGGAGATAACGAGGGATACTCACTGCACGGCACACCGTAAGCACAGCATTGAGCATCACATCGTCACCAAAGGACCGCCCATTGCCGAACGGGCAAGGCGACTACCCCCGGAGAAGTATAAGGCAGCAAAGGCCGAGTTCCAATTCATGCTAAAGAAGGGAATTTGCCGGCCATCTAGCAGTCCATGGGCTAGGCCGTTACATTTAGTGCCAAAAAAGCAACCCGGAACTTGGCGTCCATGTGGGGACTATCGGCGCCTTAACGCAGTCACGGTGCCGGACAAGTATCCCATCGCCACCTTGCAAGACTTCGCGCATGCTCTTCATGGGAAGAGCATTTTCTCGTCGCTGGACCTGGTGCGAGCCTACCACCAGATTCCGGTACACGAGGCTGACATACCGAAGACAACCGTCATCACACCGTTTGGACTTTTTGAATTTCCGGTGATCACCTTTGGACTTTGCAACGGGTCGCAAAGTTTTCAACGATTCATGGACACAGTTCTACGCGGACTTGACTTTATTTACTGCTACATAGACGACGTTCTCATTGCTTCAGCATCGGAGGCAGAGCACAAGGAGCACCTTCAACTTGTCTTCCAGAGATTGCGCGATTACGATCTCGCCATCAATGTGTCCAAATGCACCTTCAGAGTGCGCAAAATCGAATTTCTGGGATTCCTCATCGACAACGAGGGGTCGCGGCCCGCACCCAATAGGGTCGAAGCCATTCGAAGTTATCCACTACCTGGAGTAATCGTGGAGCTTCGCAGATTCCTTGGTATAATCAACTTTTATAGGCGGTTTATCAGGAATGCAGCCAAAGATCAAGCGCTGCTTAACGCGTTCCTCAGAGACAGCAGGAAAAACGACAGGCGACCGATTCCCTGAACGGAGGAAACCAAACGAGCGTTCGAGGAGTGCAAGAGAAGCCTCGCCGAAGCTACGCTTCTCGCGCACCCCGTGGAAAACGCCACGCTCTCAATAGTCACAAATGCGTCAGATACGGCTATTGGCGCAGCTTTAGAGCAGTGGATCAATGACGCGTGGAGACCGCTCGGATTTTTTTCGAAAAAGCTACCTCCGCGCAAGCAAGGGTGGAGTGCGTATGACATGGAGCTGCTCGCTATTTACGGGTGTATATCAGTTGGACACGGGGCAATTGGACACAGTCCAATCACAAGTCGCTGTTCCAAGGGACTCTACAAATGTCTCTAATCACACGGTGCTGTGATTGGCTGTGTCCAAATGCACCGTGTCCAAGTGCACCGCTCCCGCTATTTACGAGGGTCTCAAATATTTCAGTTTCATGGTCGAAGGACGCCGGCTCGTTATTCGCACCGACCACAAACCACTTACATATGCGTTTGCTCAGAAGGCAGAAAAGGCTTCACCTACGCAAGCAAAGCAGTTATCGTTCATTAGCCGGTTCACCACGATGATTCTCCATGTGGCAGGGACAGACAACATTGTGGCGAATGCACTCTCGCGTGTCGAAGCGATCGACATGCCCACAGCAATATCCACGGCTGATATCGCTGCAACTCAACAAGGCTATAAAGAACTTCAAACCCTACGGGAACAACCTAGTTCACTTGTCCTCATGGGATATGCAGTCGACGACTCACCACACCTTCTCACGTGTGACACATCTGTAGGAGTCATTCGACCATACATTCCCGAAGCGCTACGTCATCGAATCTTCCATTTAACACACAACCTGGCTCACCCGAGTGGCAGAGCTACCAGTAGGATGATCGCAAAAAAATTCATATGGCCGAGACTTGATAAGGACGTCACAAGATGGGCAAGAGCATGCGTGCCGTGTCAAGTATCTAAAATTGGTCGACACACACGAAGCGCGCCCCGACACATTGCGGTGCCAGAGAGGAGATTTCAGTAGGTGATACCTGGATATCATCGGGCTTTTACCCGTAATTCGAGAATACAGGTACTGCCTGACCATGATAGATCGGTTTACCAGGTGGCCAGAGGTCATACCGATCAAGGACATCACAGCGGAAACTATTGCTGACACTTTCGTCGCGCACTGGATTTCGCGATATGGATCACCACGCTGGATCACCACGCTGCATAACCACCGACCAAGGGTCGCAATTTGAAGCAAGATTATTCAACGCTCTCAGGAACGCCATAAGTTGTCGTCGGATCCGGACTTCTTCCTATCATCCCAAGAGCAATGGTATAATTGAGAGAAGGCATCGTACCCTAAAAGCAGCTATTATGTGCCAGCAGACGCACGACTGGCCCAATGCTCTACCGCTCATGTTACTAGGACTTCGTACAGCATACAGAGAAGAATTAAAAGGTTCGGTTGCGGAACTGTTGTATGGCACAACTTTAACAGTACCAGGCGATTTTTTCTTAGAGCCGGAAATGGAAGTGGAGCCACAAGTTTTCATACAGAAGCACCGCGAAATCATGGCAAGAATACGACCGACACCGACCTCACCATCATATCAAACGGTCTTCTTTTGTGCACAAGGATCTACACTCATGCACGCACGTTTTCTTGAGGGACGACAGACCGAGGCCACCTTTGACGAAGCCATACGAGGGACCGTTTGAAGTAATTCGTAGAATCAGCGACATTCTTTTTGTCATCAAATTAGCCAACGGCGCGGAATTAACAGTTGCCACCGAGAAACTAAAACCAGCGTACCAGTTGAACGAGACTATTGAGGCACGACAACAGAAGCAAACGCTGAACCAATCGTCCAGGTTGCGAACAGATTCAGGAGCAAGTGAAAAGCGTAAGGTGACCTTCAGCACAGAGACCGAGGTTCAATATTTTGTAACCAGCATAGCACAATCTTAAATCGCCCATATTCTTATATTGTATCATCATCATTAGTTTTCTTTTTCTTTGTAATGCGCGACACGTGATTTGGACACCTTCGCAGCATCGGATGAACGCCTACATAATCTGTGATTCTCTCTCGTGAACTAGATTTAAGCATCAAGTGCCTAACAAAAAAAAAGAAACAGCTAAGTGTCAAAACCGAATTCGGGATGTAGCGACGAAATCTCTTTCGCTTTGACACTTGAGAGGGGTACTGTGGCCTTCGGGAATTTTCTCCTAGGAAATTTCTCCTCGAGCTGTAGGCTCACTAGTTAACAATTGGTAACGGACGGACGATAAAAAAGGTAGCAGAAAGCGCATCTCTAGTGAGTTGAGTAATAGAGTCGTACGTCGAATGTTATACGTGAGAGAAAACAATAAAGATCAGTTCGGTAGTATATCAGGATTTATTTTTCTTCTGATTTTGTTCTTGCACACCGACCGGAGTCACGAGATCGCGTTTTCGATAAATGTGGACGGTCATAATCCCACAATATCAAGTTAGCAGCGCCACCATTTTTTTTAAAACGGCACGTGGTACACAATACCACGTGGTTTTTTGTGGTACAAAATAATACAAAATGAGTACTAAAAAATGCAATAGGTCCAATTCGATCCTGCTCATTTGGTTCCCTTATAGAAATATCATACTAAGAATCATTGACAATTACTTATTATCCAGTATTTTTAATACTGAAAATAAGTAATTATCAATGATTCTTAGTATATTTCTATAAGGGTCCTGCTAGCTTGAGAGAGATTTCATTAGATTGTATTCTCTTATTTGCAACAGGATAGCGTACATGAATCTTTTCCTCTAGTGTGAACTCATGAAAAGTGAAAATTTTGTAATGAACTCGTGAAAGATGAAAACCTTCACTAAATTCGTGAAAATAAAAGATTTAACGTGAATTTGTAAGTAAAACAAATATTACAATATACTCAAGACAACATCAATTTGCAATGGACATCTTTAGAATTTTTTCAGCATGTTTTTAAGACATAGGCCAGTATTCATAGTCAAATCTTATATTTAAGACCGTCTTAAGTTTATCTTCAGATGATGGACGGATCATTTCATTGGCTACGGAGTATCTGAAGATAAACTTAAGCCAGCCTCAAAAATAAAATCCGACTATGAATACCGGCCATAGTGATGTCTTTAGAACGTCCCTTGGAAGTCTGCTTGTCTGGGATTACTTTAGGATAAATTATTAAA
>NW_022639739.1:212951-213489 GCF_010583005.1 Odontomachus brunneus | reverse complement strand
TTCTATTAATATTAAAATTATAAATCTGCAAAAAATATATATTTCATATAAAATAATACATAAAATACATGCAATAAATACATAAAATAAACTTACATTTTACTTACTGCATACAATTTATAATATATTACACTTTAACTTTCTGATGCCTACGTATCTTAACTTTGCAAACTTCGTCGGTATGCTTTCACTGCCTATACGTCATCACGCTTCAATTGGCTTTCGTTGTTCATTTTTAATGGATGTAGGATTCTTATGTCAAATGCTAATTGTCGTATAACCATAAAAATTAAAGTCACTATAAGAAATTCTACTTACTTGCTACATAATTTTTCATAATTACTCATAGAATAAGCGCTTTCTCATAAATACTCATAAAATACTATGACAAAAAAATTTTTCTACATTATTTTTTCATAATTTTTAATATTTTCTCTAGTGAGATTCGAACTTGAACTGAAGACATCTTTTGGATAATCGTCCGTCGCCTTAGACACTACGCCAATTCCTCACTTGATAAAAAGCGCTTTGTATTGTC
>NW_022639739.1:202170-210855 GCF_010583005.1 Odontomachus brunneus | reverse complement strand
AATCTGAACGGGACGATCGACCAAATTAATTCGCACATGTAAAAGTACAGTATTTTATTAACATGATAGAAAAATGTCATTATCTGCTGTTTTATTGCAGTAATTTTCTATACATTCCTTGGTAGAAAATTAATTTCGAATTATCGTACCAGTCTCTCTTACATTATTTATACGCTAAACGGTTTCGTCTATATTTTGCGGCTTAAAAGGCGAACAAACTATAATATTTTTCTTCCTTAAACTTTAAATAGACAATACAAAGCGCTTTTTATCAAGTGAGGAATTGGCGTAGTGTCTAAGGCGACGGATGATTATCCAAAAGATGTCTTCAGTTCAAGTTCGAATCTCACTAGAGAAAATATTAAAAATTATGAAAAAATAATGTAGAAAAATTTTTTTGTCATAGTATTTTATGAGTATTTATGAGGAAGCGCTTATTCTATGAGTAATTATGAAAAATTATGAGAAAATTTAATTGAAGAAGAACCTACGAAACGACAGGATCTGCGCGCAATCTGCAGCCAATCTGCCGTCATAGTCTGTCGACAGGCTCTGCGCGCAATCTGCCGCCAGTCTGTCGTCAGAGTCTGTTCGCAGACCCTGTCAACAGTCTGGCGGCAGATTGGGGGCGCAGATGTCTATGGATCTGTCGACAGATCCTGCTCGGATTCGACAGATCCTGTCGACAGTCTGACGTCAGTCTGCGCGCAGATTGCTTACTGGGAATGATTCTTAGTATATTTCTATAAGGGAAAAGAGAGGAAAAATTATGAAAATCTATATTCAAAATATTATTAAAATATAGAAATATCTAAATATCTAAGTATTTTACATAATATTTATTGTAAACAAAAAATTAATATTTTGTAAATATTTCTATAAATATTGCACATGAAAAAAATAAATATAATTATTTATAATTATTAAATTAATAAAGAAATAAGAAAATCGAAATTTAAATTGGTAATTACCAATTACTACTACAAATATTTATTTTTCGTTTACTATAAATATTGTATAAAATATTTAGTCTGTATTTTAATAATATTTTCAATAAAGATTTTGATACTTTTTCCTTCCCCTTATAGAAATATCATACTAAGAATCATTGATAATTACTTATTTTCAGTATTAAAAATTCTGGATAATAAGTAATTATCAATGATTCTTAGTATGATATTTCTGTAAGGGTCATGTATATAAAATATTTATATTATATTTATATAATATTTTTAAGAAATAATTCGAAATAAATATTTATCATAAATATTGTGTGCTGTCTGAGAAACGCACTACTTTCTGCACATCAAAGAACCGTATTCGTACTTAAGGTTCTTGCACATTCGGAACTCAGGCTACAATTTTTCGGCAGCCGCTTGGATTGGGATGCTAAAAGTTACAAGCAGTTGCATGATTCTGCTTGCAACTTAAATTAAAGAACGGTCAAGATGTACACAGTCTGTAGCTTGATGTGCGCAACTGGATATACAGAACGATTAAATTATGCATTGGATGTATCGGATTGTATCTGTTGCGAATAAAAGAACGCACCCTAGCGTGCGTTCGAAAACTCTATCCGGGTGCACTCGCTACGTTGGAGTGAGAAAGATACAGGAGTGAGATAGGCCCGATCTACAATAGATGGAGCAAGGAGTAGGAGTAAGAAATAAGCAGTAAGTAAACAAACCAATCACAATCGATTATTCTTGAAACGCGAGAATAGAATTGGTCAATTTGCTTAAGGGACGTCTACATTGGAAGTAAATAGCAAGAAGTAGTAAGTAAGAGTAAGAAATTGAGCAACCACAGTCGAATGTGAGAAGAATAATTAACTATGATTGGTCAATTTCTTATTCTTACTTCCTACTTCTTACTGTTTACTTCCAATGTAGACGTCCCTTTAGTAGCGTGCTCCCCGAACGCACTCTTGTATTCTTACATCATGGTGACGGGTACACGATACTCTATGAGTGCAACGTCTTTAATCGCATATTTTTAGTACATGACAGCTGGCGACACGTTGGCTTTTATGTAAATGTATAATTTTGATACTATGAATAAATTTACTCACATATAATTATTGATGTTCGACACGTTGACTTGTGGATACCATTGAACCGGTTTTGCGTTATCTCGATTTGTTTCTTTCAACGAAAGGTACAACACACTTTATTTATTTATCTTTCGCTATTGTTAACTGAAAATGAGGCAAACTAGTTCCGTATTAACAAGATACATTGCGAAGCAATTGAGTTATGAATTATGCTTTTCTTAAGGTAAACAGTCTTATCGTTAAAAGAACTATCATATACGAAATATCATAATTTCAAAAAATGAGAAATGCGTCTTTTTATCCAGAGACTATTATCTTAAACCTGTTTAAGTTTTAGATATACAATTAGTAAAATATGAGGATTGTACAATTCAGAAGAAGCCGTCTTTTCCATGTACTAATTGGTGGTATATTGGTGCTGCTGGTTTTATATATCCTTTTTAACTTCTCCTCAGACAATCATATGAACAATATAAAAGAATACTGGGCACAAGGTCTCAGGAAGAAACAGGTAAAATATAGTCTAATTACTAGTTGTGGATTTTTAGTCAAATGCAATTTCTTGTATTTTATTTCAATTTATAATTTATTATACACAGGCTACAGTTCTTGTAGAAGATTTAGGAAATTTTGAGCCACGTGATTTATCAATTAAAACTGGGCCTGGGGAAGGAGGTAAACCACATATTTTAAGAGAAGATCAGCAAAATGATGTCCAGCAATCTGAATCTGATTATGGTATGAACATGATATGTTCTGATGAAATTTCAATGTCGAGATCAATACCAGACACTAGGCCAGCAGAGTAAGTCTTTTATTGTGGTTAATAGTATAAATTCTTAGTCTATAGTTTAATCATTATTTTTCTTATGTAATTCAGATGTAAGCACTGGAACTATCCAGAGGAATTACCACGCACTAGTGTTATTATAGTATTTCACAATGAGGGATGGTCTGTTTTATTGCGAACTATACATAGTGTCATAAACCGTACTCCATCAAAGTTTTTAGAAGAAGTTCTTCTTGTTGATGATTTTTCTGATAAAGGTATGCTCAGGATAAAATGTGTTAATTAAATGATTCTTTAATCCATTACTTTTTTTTCACAATTATTTGTATTACAATGTATTCGAAATTTTATTAATAAAAACTATCCATCATTATAATTTTTTTCATAGAAAATTTAAAAAGTGACTTAGATTCTTACATTGAACAATGGGGAGGTAAAGTTAGATTACTAAGAAACTATGAAAGACAAGGCTTAATACGAACGCGTTCTCGAGGAGCGCGTGAAGCCAAGGGTGAAGTAATAGTATTTTTAGATGCTCATTGCGAAGTCAATGTAAATTGGTTACCTCCACTTCTAGCACCAATTGCTGAAAATAGGTAATTCAACATTATCTTACATTGAAAAACTAATAAACATGATGTGTTGTATTTTATTATATAAAAATGCATGAATTGTAATATAATCAAGAATAAGGCATAATAATAAAATTCTTAATTCTTTTGATACAAATTTAGGTAATAAGTAACTTTAGATAGACAGAAATGCTGAACATATATACAAATATTAAATGTATACTTTGTAATATTATTGTAGCAGCACAACATGTTTAAAATATATTATTTTAAGAAATACAATTTTATTATGCTATACTTTGATATATTTTATTATACTATACTTTGAAAATGTTTACTTCTAATTACTGCAGTAATTTCTGATTAATTGCGTTTTTTATCAGCAAATAAGCAAAATTTTTATTGCAGCAGAACAGTGCTACAATGTTGACACAACTTTCATGGAATCTCTCTTCCCTCTTTCTTCCTCTCCCTCTCTTTCCCTCCCCTCTCTCTCTCTCACAGATTCTTCTTTTATATACTGCCAAAATTCTTGTTTTTTGAGAATATATCTTTCCGCACTTGTGCTACAATTTTTTTAATTCAATCATTATTTAGATAATATACTAAATATGTATATCTGAAATCATTGCTTCTCAGTCTAATTACATTGCTGTTTTCAGAAACGTAATGACAGTTCCTGTGATAGATGGCATTGATCATAAGACTTTTGAGTATCGTCCTGTATATCAAGAAGGACATTTATATAGAGGGATTTTTGAGTGGGGCATGTTATACAAAGAGAACGAGTTACCTAGGCGTGAAACAAAAACACGCTCACACGATAGCATGCCATACAGGTGCGATTTCTGTTTCGAACTTGATACAGCTTTATTATTATTCAACTCAACATTTCTAATCCATTAATTTCTATTAGTATCTCATTTACCATATTTATAGGTCACCTACACACGCTGGTGGTTTGTTCGCGATAAATCGACAATACTTTTTATCTCTGGGCGGGTACGACGAAGGATTGCTCGTTTGGGGTGGAGAGAATTTCGAACTGTCGTTCAAGATTTGGCAATGTGGCGGCGCTATTTTATGGGTACCGTGCTCGCATGTTGGTCACGTTTATCGGGGATTTATGCCTTACACGTTTGGTAAACTCGCTCAAAAGAAGAAAGGACCCTTGATAACTATCGTGAGCATAGTATATTGTATTTATACCTGTATATACACAATATCAGGGTTGGGAAGTAACACGTTACTTGTAACGACGTTACTATTTCGTTACTTTTTTTGGTAACGATTTGATAACACCGTTACTTTTTTGTATCAGTAACGAAAAAGTAACGGCGTTACATTTTCTTTAGTAACGAGTAACGAAATTCATCGTTACTTGTATCGTTACTTTTTTACTATAATGGCTTCTGTACACAGAACGCGGCAACGCTTGCCACGCGACGAAAATTTGTACACGATAAACAATTAATGTGCTGCTTTCCGTAAAGCCCATACTACAATAAACAATAAATCTTAAGTCATAATAAAATTGACCAATCATATTAGAAGAATAATCCACTGTAATTGGTCAATTTTATTGCTTATTGTAGAAAGTCTCTAAAGCGTGGTCTACAATGAGAACTTAAGCCATAAAATTTAAGCTTTAATCTCTAAGCCGTAAGAAATTATTTTTTTTACAATTAACTGTGATTGGTCAACTTCTTACGGCTTAGGACTTAAAGTTTAAATTTTATGGCTTAAGTTCTCATTGTAGACCACGCTTAAGGAACGCCGCACACGAATTGACATAACAGTAATGTAAGACGTACTGTAAAAATGGACCACTTACAATCGAGTATTCACAAAAATGGCGAGCTTACGGTTCGACGATATTTAAAGTGATTGGTCAATTCTTACAATATCAATTCGTGTGCGGCGCTCCTAAAGCCCATTCTACATTAGTCGCAATCGCAAAATCGCAAGGAAATTGACCAATCATAATTGATTATTCTTCGATCGCAAGAAGAACAATCGATGATTAGTTAATTTCTTTGCGACCTTTCCTTGCGATTTGCGACTAATGTATAATGGGCTTTATGTCGTTATGCAAGAATGTGTGTTTCCCGTTTAAATATCTTATATTTTGTCTTCATATATGTATAATTTATGTATTGTCTCTTTTACTATTTGTTTTATAAGCCGATTTTAACTTTTTTTTTTACAAAAGTAATGGAAAGTAACGATTTTTTTATCGTTACTTTTCAAATAATGGTAACGCGTTACTTTTTAGAATCAGTAACGGTAACGAGTTACTTTTTATCGCAAGTAACGGTAACGCGTTACTTTTAAAAATTAACGTTCCCAACCCTGCACAATATATATATATATATATATATACACACACACCTACAGGGTATCCCACAACTGGTAGAACACCCGTTAGGGGTAGGTAAGGAGTGAAATTTGGAACTGAAAGTTCCTCTTCCATTTTTGGATCCGACAATTAGTTAACGAGATATTAATTAAGTCTGCCAATCCCTTAGCGCCCCGAGTAAGGACCGTAGGAAGCCGTAGGCACCTCAAGGGCCCTGCTTGTCCGTTTTTCTCTCCTTTTTGTACACAGATGCTAAAATCATTCACGGTATTCAACTACTGACATACAGAAAACATTCAAGTCACCCACATACTCAAAAGAAGCATACCACATATGCCCTCCCCTTCCGGCACATGAAGCGCAATTATTCCGCCCACTCGCACTAAAAATATTCAAATTATCTATACACTCATAACTAAAAACACCCCCACCCACTGAAAACTTGCCACTCCCTAGTCTCACAAGGAGATGCCACAACCTACTAAATCGATTTCTGAACGAGACATAGCACGTTCGCTAGCTGCGATGTTAAGCATCAACACCCTAATTGGGATTTGTGCCAATGGGTCTTTGTTTATGAGAAATTACAATATAAAGTTTAGATTGCGAGACTATCACGGATATGGCTAAAAATGCGATTGTCTTTCAGCGAGGTGGTGTAGCCGAGCAGATTGAGGCTCCCACGTCGAAAATTTTTGAGCCGGCAACGAGCGTTCTAAACCCGGCGACGAGTTATCCTTGTGTGGTGTTCTTTTTTTTCTTACTTTAGGGCATGTAATTAATGTTTTTCGAATATGATACATTTGTTTTGCATATGTCTCGTTTTTATCTAATCAGAGGTAATTAGAAAAGTGTCAGGCTTGTTTAACGCAAACACGAATATAGACATGTATTTTGCATTACTTACGATGCAATATATATTTTAGTACATATTAAAACGTCATGTTTTCTGTTGTATTTAATAAGTTTTTTAGTTCTTGTAGAGAGGAGAGGACAAACATACAATCAAACATACAAGATATTCCGCGCCGAGAAATATAAGTAAACATATAACTTGAAAATAATATCGTTAAAATGTACAGCAATCTACTTGTCGTAGAATGTTTACTTTTATAGGCAGGTTAAAAATATGATCACGAAAATATACAACTATCTTGATTTATTTACAGACGATGAAAGTATACATTTGGACATTCGAGATGATGCTATATGCATACAATCATTTTCTTATTATTTATCATCAGCATCAATAACGTTTTAATATGTACTAAAATATATATTTCATTGTAAGCAATGCAAAATACGTGTCTATATTCGTGTTTGCGTTAAACAAGCCTGACACTTCTCTAATTACCTCTGATTAATAGATAAAAACGAGACATATGCAAAACAAATGTATCATATTCGAAAAACATTAATTACATACCCTAAGGTAAGAAAAAAAAAACACTGCACAAGGATAACTCGTCGCCGGGTTTTGAACGCTCGCTGGCGGCTCAAAAATTTTCAACGTGGAAGTCTCAGTCTGCTCGACCACGCCACCTCGCTGAAAGACAGTCGCATTTTTAGCCATATCCGTGATATAGTCTCGCAATCCAAACTTTATATTGTAATTTCTCATTAACAAAGGCCCATTGGCACAAATCTCAATTAGGGTGTTGATGCTTAATATCGCAACTAGCGAACGTGCTATGTCTCGTTCAGAAATCGATTTAGCAGGTTGTGGCATCTCCTTGTCAGTCAGGCACCCACTCACAAACCCACTCACTCACCCATCCATATTTATTCCCTTGTGATATAAAAAAGGGGAGAAAAACAAGCAAACAGAACTCATGAGGAGTCTACGGTGTCCTACGGCCCTAAGCGTTCACACGGGGCGCTAAGGGATTAACAGACTTAATTAATATTTCGTTAACTGTCGGATCCAAAAATGGAAGAGAAACTTTTAGTTCTAAATTTCACCCTTTACCTACCTCTAACGGGTGTTCTATTAGTTGTGAGACACTCTGTATACAGGGTAGTACACCAGTAGTGTCCCGCCACTACCGCATTATCTCTTAAAGACGGATTCCTGAAGTAATTTGAAGAAAAAAATCCTAATGCAAAAATATCGAGGCTCTAATACTTTTCAAATTATAAACGATTAAAGTTGACCAATTATATTGGCTAAAGTACGCACGATCAGGTACGGTACAACACACAATAATACAGGTACATGCACATAAGTGAGAATTTGCATAAGATATGAAATTAGTTGTAAATCCTTGAAAGAAACATCAAATGTGTGAGCTTACTGATTTTCATAAATGTATTGTGATATTTTATTTATAACATTTTGACGAAATTCTTATTATTTGCGATATGTTTATTTAAATGATAGAAAAGACAGTTTATTATTACATATATTGTTATATGTATAGAACTTCCGTATCAATATTTGGAAAAGGGACGACATGTGCATGCACCTGTACCACTGTATGTTGTACCGTACCTGAGCGCGCGTACTTTAGCCACTATAATTTGTCAACTTTAATCGTTTATAATTTGAAAAGTATTATAGCCTCGTCATTTTTGTATTAGGATTTTCTTTTTCAAATTACTTCAGGAATTCCCATCCTTAAGAGATAATGCGGTAATGACGGGACATCCTTTATATATTGCGACGGTTTTTCAAGACGCCGTTCATCCGCCGGCAAATTTCCGCCGGCTCCCGATACACGAGCTCTCGAACGCGAGAGGTTGGGCGCCAGGTGCGGAAACGGCCGCACCACCACACAAAGAAGGATCGCGAGAGAAAGTCAACCCTATCGGAAACCACCGATAGGCAAGTCGTGTTTGGAGCCGTACGGGACCGGTAGCTCCAGGGAATTTTGGAGTCGGAGACGGGATGGGTTCGTCGGAAACGGGGGGA
>NW_022639739.1:200969-202082 GCF_010583005.1 Odontomachus brunneus | reverse complement strand
GGGGGGGGGGGGGGCGATAGAAAATAATCGAGGAGTCGTAATTTCGTGATCGTAGACGAGTTTTTATTAGAGCGGGAGTCCCCGCACCGAGATCGGATGCTCTACACAAACTCGAAAGCGACGGCGTGAATGACGAGATGCACGCCGTCCGCGACAATAGACGAGTCGGTTGAGAACTTGGGGCCGGCCCCTAGGTTCCGAGATTTTCGCGGCCGCTCCGCGGACGAAACGATACGACAGAACGATAGTAGCAGCAGATAGGAGGTCTTACAGTTCCGATGGCTCGCCCTTCGGGACGACTCCGTCGTCGCGATCCTCCTCGGCAGCGTCCTCCGCCTCGGTCCCGTTGGGGCTCTCGCTCGCTCTCTCTCTCTCCTCCACCCGCTCTCCCTCGTGCTCGCTCTCGGCACTCTCTCACTAACGGTTCGTTTTCCGCACCTTCTCACTAACAGTTCGTGCCTCGGAATCGATATCGGGAGATGCGCTCGTATTGTCGCGACGGCAACCGGTGCGAGATTGATTGCTCGGATCTTCCTTGGCCTCTCGATCGCTGATCTACTTCTCCGCCTCCGCCGCCCCTCTCGTCTGCTCTCAATCCTTCCTTGATCTCGAAATTTCAGTAGCCGGGATTGTTGCTGCTTCGAGACTTTTCCTCTCGACGACGTATCTCGTGGCCTTGATCCGCGATACGTCACTGCTTCTCGCCGATTTTCGATCAAGCGGTATTGTTTCCCGTTTCAGCTGTGTGGGCCCCCCTGGCCCCTCGAGAAACGTCAAGCTGAAAAGGTAAATAGTGCGACAGCTTTGGCGCTCGGCGTGACGGTGACAATTATCGCGTTGCCGAATATTCGTGAGCGATTGAATATTTCGGCACGCGATAGACGATTCCAGAATATTCTCTGTCCGATAGCGATCGAATTTTCGAGAACGATTCTGGAAATCGGCGGAAAAGAAAATTGTTAATTAGACCAGGAGCGTAATCATCTGAGCGGTAGCGGTGGTGGTGTAGGCGATGTTCCTCCGTCCCACGGCGTCCTTGGGCTTCTCTCCTCCGCTGGTCGACCAAAAGGGGAGCCTGGGGGCACAAAACTCGGGGCGCGATGACCCCTCTAG
>NW_022639739.1:199560-200959 GCF_010583005.1 Odontomachus brunneus | reverse complement strand
CAGAATATTCTCTGTCCGATAGCGATCGAATTTTCGAGAACGATTCTGGAAATCGGCGGAAAAGAAAATTGTTAATTAGACCAGGAGCGTAATCATCTGAGCGGTAGCGGTGGTGGTGTAGGCGATGTTCCTCCGTCCCACGGCGTCCTTGGGCTTCTCTCCTCCGCTGGTCGACCAAAAGGGGAGCCTGGGGGCACAAAACTCGGGGCGCGATGACCCCTCTAGCTGCTCCGCAACCTCTCCGGAATGTTTAACCGGCGGCGAAAGCCGGCGTACGTGAAACCAAACGCGTGCTCGGTCGCGGCGGCGGAAATATTCGTGAAATTGGTACTTATTACTTTGTGACGGGCGCCTCCACGGCTGCCACGTCACAATATACATGGGCCCATATTCTGAATCCTCTTTTATCGATAAAAGTGCCTTAAATGTAGCTTCTCAGCCAATCAGATGGCTCCTGAGCTTCTTTTAGAGGCACTTTTATAGGTAAAAGAGGATTTAGAATATGAAGAATATGAATATGAATTTCAGACCTTCATTATGACCTTTTGTGAGAACATAGAAGGGATTAAGGCGAACAAGAAAGTCCTGTGCCGTTTTGCTATATTCGCAATAGTTTTCGAGAAATTAATTATTTTGTCTCAGCTAATGAGAACAAAGGAAGCGACAGCCGAAAGAAAGATGTTTTCGACCGGCGCGCAACCGTGATAACACGCGAATCGCGACTCGCTGCGACCCTCCGCCCATAGCTACGAGACACAGCGAGGCTTAATACACTAACACATGTGCATGACATATCCGTGTGCCGAATCGAAACGTGTCATTGCTTCGGCATACGTCTATGTAGAGATGAAACAATGAAACGGCAACACACTCTTAGATTCGGCGTTGATTAGAAGCGAGTCGCGATTCGCGTGTATAACGGTCGCGCGTCGGCCGAAGACATCTTTCTTTCGGCTGGCGCTTCCTCTGCTCTCATTATCAAAGAGTGTTTACGATAGTGAGTTCGGGGCGAGTGAGATCTCGATCCGGACAGAGTAGTATATGCTCCTATAAGAAACCCTCGAAAATAGTGATTCCCATTTTGAAAAATCACTATGACCTTGAAATAACCTTGAAAATCGAGTTCAAGGTCAAGATCAGAGTACAGATAGGTGACCCCCTCGGCCCTTTTTAACATTTGTCTGAACCAATTTTACGTATTTGGCTTAGGTTCCGATATATTCAATTGGGAAATCAAAATTCGCAAACCTGACCTTCATTCGACCTTGCCATGACCTTGATTAACATATCATTTTGAACGTAAAATTTTCCGCTCTTTTCAAATCCGGGGTCAAAAATAGGTGTTCCCATTTAAAAAAATCACTTTGACCTTGAAATAACCTTGAAAATCGAGTTCAAG
>NW_022639739.1:198416-198622 GCF_010583005.1 Odontomachus brunneus | reverse complement strand
ACGCCACAACTTTTGTCTGAAACATTTTTTTGTAAAACTTATATTTTTCCTGATATTCGGGCGTCCCGGTACTTTCCGAACACCCTGTATATATACATACGAGGGTAGCCCCAGAAGTACCCGACCTGACGTATAGATGGCGGTTGTTGTTTGAAAAAAATCACTATGGCCGAAAGCATCAACCTTATAAAGCTGAAGTTTGAAGT
>NW_022639739.1:185250-198159 GCF_010583005.1 Odontomachus brunneus | reverse complement strand
CTACGTTGTTTAGTATTAGTTTGGCAGCCATCAATAGTGAACGCTCTCAGTACATTTGTAAACATGGAGAAAATTGGTCATCGTTATGTGATACAATATTTTCATTTGAAAGGTCTCAGTCCAACCAATATCAAAACTGAGCTAGATTCTACTCTGGGGGAGTCTGCTCCCTCGTTTACAACAATAAAATATTGGGTGGCAGAGTTTAAAAGAGGCCGTAAGAGCTGCCAAGACGAACATCGCAGTGGTCGACCAAATGAGGTGACCACGCCAGAAATGGTGACGAAAATCCACAAAATGGTATTGGATGACCGTCGACTGAAAGTGCGCGAGTTAGCTGACATGGTAGGCATATCAAAAAGTGCTGTACATCGCATATTGACTGAAAATTTGGACATGAAAAAGCTGTGCGCACGATGGGTGCCGCGTTTGCTCACAATTGAACAAAAACAGCGTCGTGAGGATGTTTCAATCGAGTGTTTGGCGATGTTTCGCAGTAATAAGGCCGAGTTTTTGCGTCGATTCATAACCATGGATGAAACATGGGTTCATCATTTCACACCTGAGACGAAAGAACAGTCGAAACAATGGACTGAAAGGGGAGAATCGGCTCCGAAAAAGGCGAAGACAACTCCATCGGCTGGCAAGGTTATGGCGTCAGTTTTTTGGGATGTGCTTGGGATAATTTTCATTGATTATCTTCAAAAAGGAAAAACAATCAACGGCGAGTATTATGCGTACTTATTGCAGCGTTTGAGTGATGAAATCAAGAAAAAACGTCTGCATTTGGCGAAAAAGAAAGTGTTGTTTTATCATGACAATGCGCCGACTCACACGTCCGTTATTGCGATGGCCAAAATCAATGAGTTAAAGTTCGAATTGCTTTCTCACGCACCCTATTCACCAAATTTAGCCCCCTCAGATTATTATCTATTTCCAAACTTGAAAAAATGGCTTGGTGGTAAAAGATTTGCTAACAATGAAGAGGTGGAGTCTGCGGTTGATGGCTATTTTGAGGAACTCGATGGTTCTCACTATAAACATGGTATCGAAGCTATTGAACATCGCTGGGAAAAGTGTATCGAGCTAAAAGGGGACTATGTTGAGAAATAAAGATATATTTTTTTAAAATTTTTGTTTTCTTTGTTACACACACACACACACACACACACACACCATACTCTCCTCCGGGCATTTAGTGGAGACGTAGAATGGATTGATGTGAACATAAAAGTCCTATATCGTTTTGCGAAATTCGTAATAATAGTCGAGTAATTAATTGTGAATGATTAAAGAAAAGCGTGTGCTGAATGGTAGAGGACGGACCGCTTGAGTCACAGCGCAGCCCAATAATATAGCGCGCGGATGTCGCGCGTGGCGATTGTAAAACAACGCACCACTGCCTATTCTTATATCGTTGCGCTCCTACATCTTGGCGCACCGTGTCGAGGCGAGATGTAGGAGCACAGCGGTATAAGTATAGACAGTTTTCTTTTATTAAAAATCTATGTGGTCATTTATAAAATGGTAAAGGACTTTTTTGTTCAGTTTGACTTAATGTATAAGTAAACAACAGTAGACGGCGGCACTGCAGCTCATCTACCATATTGCGCGTGATCATTCACCAATCTTTTTTAATTAATATCTCGACTAGTATTGCGAATATCGTAAAACGGCACAGGACCTTCTTGCTCACCTCAATCCGTTTCTACGTTTTCACAAAGGGTCATCATGGAGGTCTGAGACTCTCTGTATAATGTATCAATACCATCTTATACACATACATATAAGGTATCTGACACGACACGCCAATGAGTATGTGCAGATAGAACACGCCAATTTAAGCAAAAAGACTTCTGTCGTTTTTTATACAACTAAGTAAAATTTCGAGATATTAATAAAAAAAAAATTTGGCGAATCAATACGCTTGACGTTGTGGGACGAGTTTCTTAGACGCTAACTCGTCGAAAATCATTGAGATACCACTCTCTTAGCAACGGTGACTATCAGTTGACAATTGAAGACGAAGTGAGAATGCGAGTGATACGGAGATAATTGTTTCTCGATATATGTGCAAGTTGTTAAGAAACAGTCGCAAGTCTCAATCATTTTCGAGGAATTCGCATTTATAGAGCTCGTTCTACAGCATCACGTGTACTGATTTGCTAATCCTCTTGTATTAATATCTGGAAATTTTATATGGTGATTTAAAAAATGATAGAGGACTTTTTATTCAAGATAGCTTGTTTTATATGCACACTCGTGTATTGGCATGTCTTGCATCAGACATTCTGTTTGTGTATATATAATACAACGTGATTCAAAACAATTTCTAATCCTTGAAATGTCATTATCTTGAAAGAATTCTAAGACGATTTTGGTAAATATTTAAATGAACGGTAAAATTGCAGTTTAGGGGTATCAGCTCCAATTGCCTTGATCTTGATATATGTTATAGAGATTAACTTCCTGAGTAACCTTGAGAAGATTTTAGCCATCGCTCGTTGTTCGTTAAAAAGTTATTAACAAAAGAATTTGCATAAAATGTAATTTTTGAACACCGTATATAGAAAAACATCGAATTTGTAGGCTAGGAAAATGCCTGTTTTTAGCCGTGTGATTGGGGAGTACGCCCCCCAAACTCCCTGCACCGGTCAGAAAAAACGATAATCTTTTTTTTGTGAGAAGTTTTCACTCTAAGATATATCTTTTTTCATAAAATTTCTAAGATATACATTTCATGTATACAGTGTGAAAAAACTACACCATATTTGCGATTCTTTTGTTTATAACTTTGAGCTTAAGCACAAAGAACTGTGTTCCTCCCCCGGTCCGACGTAGCCTCCCAATCACACTAGAGACAGGCACTTTTTTTATTAGTATCTCGGAAACTATAAACGACCGTCATATAATTGCATTAGAAAAACTTGCTCAGAATTGCATCCTTTATAACATATTTCGAGATGAAGATGATTGAAGGTGGGTAAGTTTATCTAAACATTTATCACAATTTTTTTTCTTTTGCAAAACGTTATCCAAAACTAGTGTTTTTGAATTATAAAAATAAATCGAAAAGTTGTAAATAAATCAGTTATAAATCGGAAAGTTGGAAACTGGCAGAGTTGGAAATGTTACTTCAAAAAAGTTACTGTTACCGTTACTGTTCGTAAAAAGTAATTCGTTACTGTTACTCGTAACTAATATTAAAAAATAACTCGTTACCGTTACTAAAAAAGTAACGGTGTTCGTTACTTTTTCATTACTTTTTTATAATACTAAAATAAAATATGCGATTGATTTTAAAATTGATTTTAAAAATGATAGATTTTAAATTGAAATTATTGTTTTTAAGTTTAAATTATTATTTTTAATGTATCCAGTTTATCAAACTATACAAAACTGTAATCCAGCCTCGGAGAACTAATATTTCTTTATGAGCTTGATTCTATCTTCTTATTTTTTTTATTATTCTTCACATAAAATTTATTTACCAAGTTGGTACAGAGTCAGATTGTGCAATCTGGCTTTAAAAATTTTTTATTTAATGATAAGTATATGCTAGTGTAATATGTACACATTTGTTCCATAGTTTCTTACAAAAGAACTAAGTAAAAATTTATAAATAAAGCTAAATTACAAAATCCGACTTTACACCAACAATCTTTTTACATGCAGAATAAGATAAAACTATGTACTGTCTTCCAATAAATATTGAGGTATTTTTATCCAATCAAGAATACCAAATACACGCTATTAGCGCATTATCTATTGAATAAAAACAACTAAAGTAACAATAAAAGTGACAATTAAATTCGTTATCGTAATTGTAAAAATGTAACGGTGTTATCGTTACTATTACAATCAGAAAAAAGTAACGATCGTTAGAAAACGTAAAGGCATCGGAGTTACAAGTAACGCGTTAAACGCTGTCAAACAGACGCTTATGTGAAATGCCTAGTGCGGTTAGCTAATCGTTAGGTAACACTTCATTTTTCACACATATTTCCAAAGTTTATTTTCCAATTAGAAAGAAGAAGGCAAATCGAATAACACATAAACGAATATTTTATCCTTAACATTAACAATTAATGTTTTAACTGTATTCTACTGTTAATGTTTTAACTGTATTTAAAACATTTTATTTATTGTTTCGATTATCGACGATTATCAATAGAAATTATAAACATAATATGTATGAATATTATATGTGTATATTACATGTATTAATCAGCTAATCGCCAGGTGTCCCTATGTAAGTGCTTGCGTCTGACGGTGAGTTAGTTGTTGTCTTTAACTACCTTTTGTATGTAATCTATAGTAAGCAAACTATTTATTTTTATAACTTAGAAACTAAATATTGAATAACATTTTGTAAAAGGAAATATCGTCTCAGAATTCATTCAAATATATGACATTTTAGGAATAGGAAATTGTTTCGAATAATAATAATTTGAATAATCTGCATGCGCATGTGTGTGTATGTGTATGCATGTATGTAAATAATTGTTGATTAAGAGATAATATTGCTGAGTTAGATATAATTAACCAATTCTCTTTTACAGAATTACAAACGAGTTATAGAAACGTGGTTTGATGAAAAGCACAAAGAATTTTTTTATACCAGAGAACCTTTGGCTCGCTTCCTCGATCACGGCGATATATCTGAACAGTTAATTTTTAAAGAACGAAAAAAATGTAAAAACTTCCAGTGGTACATGGATAATATAGCATACGATGTGCTAGACAAATTTCCGGAATTGCCACCGAATATTCACTGGGGAGAGGTGAGCTTGACAAAATATGACTGACTGAGTAAATTAATATCACTCCTGTAAGTTGCGTTAATTAATCTATTTACAAACGAAGTATATTATAGTTAAACTATCAGATATCTAATCAGTTAAGGTATGGAATAACTAATAAGAGCTACTGCGGATTTTTGTGCAAAATTTAAATTATTTAATTTATTTTTAGGATAATAATCTCTAACAGTTTTACATACGACAAAATATCTATATTAATTACTTCTTGTTCTATTTAAACATCAATATTCCTTTAGCTGAGAAATGTGGCAACTGGATCTTGTCTAGATACTATGGGTCATGCACCTCCAAGTCTTATGGCTACTTCTCACTGCCACGGATTTGGAAACAATCAGGTAACTCACAAATATTTTTTTATATATTTTATTATGTTACGATACACACACACACACACACGCGCCACGCACACACACACACACACACACACACACACAGTGTCTGGTAACTGATTGAGCAGCCGCCGTGTACAGGTAGAACAGGTCAAAATAATCATAAAAGTTATATACCATTTTGAAATTTTCTAAATATTTACTCTGTAATTAATGAAAATGTATAAACGAATCAGCGTACGAGAAGCGGTAGGGCAGGCTCTGTGTGTGAAAGAAATGGCTTACCTCTTAGCAACGATAAATAAACAGCTGATTTCGAGGCGGAGTAACAAGCGACACGTAGCATGCGGCCGCGCGCCGAAAAATTATTATCCTCCGTGACAGATTCACGTGACTCTCCGGGTTTACATAGGAAAAAAATAATAAAGCGCTATCATTTCCTCACCACCTAGCGGTAGATAGCACGGTGTGTTTTTTTTTATAGTGGTATCTCCAGTAGGCCTAATCCACTCTCATTATTTAATGCAAAAATTGCTCGAAGTGTCGTCCGTTCTACTGTAGGCAGAGTTCGGCTCTTTGAACAATATTGCGCATTGCACGATGCGCCATTTTTGGCATAATAGTACCGAAGGTACAATAGCTGCACGTACCTCGTTTTCTCTACTATTACGTCGATGTTCAACTAGATTTTTTATATGACCCCATACAAAAAATCTAGCACGTTTAAGTCTGGCAACCGTGCCGGCCAGACGATGAGTGATTGGGCCACCACGACCCATCCCCTTATCAGTATAACGTGCGTCTAATATATCGCGTACTTGTCGAGAGAAATGCGCAGGAGCTCCGTCGTGCTGAAAAATCAGCTGCGCCCGTGTGCGAAGAGGCACATCGGCGAGGAGTACCGGCAACTCCGTCTCTAAAAAGTTAGCGTATATTTCGCCATTTAAACGCGGTGGCAAAAAATACGGACCAATCTAGAAATTATCGACGAAAATGTTTAGATTTAGTGGCGAAAGAAAAGTTTTTTATTTTTAACACTCACACATACCACTTGATCCGCGATCATTCCCGCCCATACGTTGATAGACCATCGATTCTGAAACGCACCTTCGCGGACGACGTGAAGATTTTCTTCGTCCCAATGTAAAAAATTACGTATTAAATACGCCGTTTGGCGTAAAAGTCGCCTCGTCCGTCCACAAAATACGGTCCGTGAAAGACAAATCTCGATGGTATTGCGCGAGAAAACCTGCGTGTTTTGCCGACGGCCGACGGTTACAATTCAATAAAAATACTGCGAATATAAAAAATCAATAATCACAATACTTTCACAAAAATTAATTCTTTGTTGTGCATCTCCTGGCACCAGCTGTTGCACACGCTGATAATGGTACGGGTGCAATCCGTTCACACGTAAAACGTGATAAACCGCGTACCATATTTTGTGGACCGACGAGGCGACTTTTACGCCAAACGGCGTATTTAATACGCGTAATTTTTTACATTGGGACGAAGAAAATCCTCACGTCGTCCGCGAAGGTGCGTTTCAGAATCGATAGTCTATCAACGTATGGGCGGGAATAATCGCGGATCAAGTGATATGTGTGAATGATAAAAATAAAAAACTTTTCTTTCGCCACTAAATCTATACATTTTCGTCGATAATTTCTAGATTGGTCCGTATTTTTTGCCACCGCGTTTAAATGGCGAAATATACGCTAACTTTTTAGAGACGGAGTTGCCGGTACTCCTCGCCGATGTGCCTCTTCGCACACGGGCGCAGCTGATTTTTCAGCACGACGGAGCTCCAGCGCACTTCTCTCGACAAGTACGCGATATATTAGACGCACGTTATATTGATAAGGGGATGGGTCGTGGTGGCCCAATCACTTGGCACGGTCGCCAGACTTAAACGTGCTAGATTTTTTGTATGGGGTCATATAAAAAGTCTAGTTGAACATCGACGTAATAGTAGAGAAAACGAGGTACGTGCAGCTATTGTACCTTCGGTACTATTATGCCGGAAATGGCGCATCATGCAACGCGCAATATTGTTCAAAGAGCCGAACTCTGCCTACAGTAGAACGGACGACACTTCGAGCAATTTTTTCATTAAATAATGAGAGTGGATTAGGCCTACTGGAGATACCACTATAAAAAAAAAACACACCGTGCTATCTACCGCTAGGTGGTGAGGAAATGAGCGTGCGTGCGTGCGTGCGTGCGTGCGTGCGTGCGTGCGTGCGTGCGTATATAGTATAATAGTAATATTGTACAGGGTGTCCCGTCATTACTGCATTATCTCTGAAGAACAGATTCCTAAGGTAATTCGAAGAAAAAAATACTAAACATGTCGAAGCTATGATACTTTTCAAATTGTAAACGATTAAAGTTTAAAGATTGACCAATTATATTGGCTAAAATGCGCACGCTCAGTTACGGTACAACACACAATGGTACAGGTGCATACACATAAATGAGAATTTATATAAGATATAAAATTAGTTGTAAATCTCCGAAAGAAACGTCAAATGTGTGACAAGTTATTGCTTCGCATAAATATATTGTGTTATATTTTATTCATAACATTTTGACGAAACTGTTATTATTTGCGATATGTTTATTTAAATGATGGAAAAGGCAGATTATTATTACAACCATTATTTTATGTATAGAATTTCCGTATCAATATTTGAAAAAGGGATGAGATATGCATGCACTTGTACCACTTTGTATTGTACCGTACCTGAGTGCGCATACTTTAGCCAGTATAGTTGATCAACTTTAATCGTTTATAATTTGAAAAGTATTAAAGCCTCGATATTTTAGAATTTTTTTATTCAAATTACCTCAGGAATCCACTCTTAGGAGGCACGTATTTTTGCGTAACGCGTAACCGCGTAACCAATTACATCTTTCTTTTAGAAGTTCCAACAGAAATACTAAACGTCGCAATTTATTGGTTACGCGGTACGCATAAAATACATGCCATGGAACTTCAGCTTTAACTTCTTAGGTACTATACGCCAATATTGTGGCTCATTTTTATTCCTAATAATTTATAATTTATTCACCTAAAACTGTATTCTGATGTATTGGGTTGTCGGGAAAGTCCGTGCGGATTTTCAAGCAAAATTGTAATGACAAATTGTTTTAGTCAAAAATAATTTTAATCTGTAACGTATGCACCATTATTTTGCACAATACTTTCCATCTTTCGGGTAATTTCATAATTCCTCTCTGGTAGAAGTCCTGGTTTTTTTCGGCGAAGAAGCTGTCCAAGTAAAAAAGGCGTTCCAAAGAAGCAAAGTTCAAACCATTAAGGGAGTTTTGCAGCGACCGAAATAAATGATAATCAGAGGGTGCAATATCGGGGAAATACGGTGGGTGAGGCAAAACATCCCAGCCAAACTCCAATAATTATTGCCGAGTCTGCAAACTTGTATGAGGTCTGGCATAATCATGATAAAAAACGACGCCCTTCCTATTAATTAATTCCGGACACTTTTTGCCGATTTCTATCTTTAATTGATCCAACTGCAAACAGTATTTTTCCGAATTGATCGTTTGGTTGTCTGGTAACTCATAGTATACTGTTCCCTTCCAATGCCACCGAATGCAGAGCATAACCTTCTTCGGATATAAACCGGGCTTCGAAGTGGTTAATGCCGGTTCACCTCGCTTGCTTCACCTTTTCCGCTCGACGTTGTTATAAATAATCCATTTCTCGTCGCCTGTTACGATTTGTTTCAAAAATAGATCGTATTTGTTGCGTTTGTATAGCAAATCGTTGATGGAAATGCGATCAATACGATGTTTTCCAGTTAACTCGTGCGGCACCCAAACATCGAACTTCTTTATCATTTGAAATTTGCTTAAATGTTCGGAAATAGTTGACTTGCCGATTTTTAACCTTGTTGCGATCTCCCGAACTATGATTCGCCGATCAAAATCGATTAAAACTGTTATTTGGTTGACATCCGTGATAACTGGCCGATCAGAAGCATCTTTAATATTTATTTCTCCTGAACGAAATTTAGCAAACCACTTCTGGCACATGCATTTGTTTATAGCGTCCTTTCCGTACACGGCACATATTTTTTTTCGAGTTTGTGTCGCCTTGTTGTTCTTGCCTTTATGAAAATAAAAAAGCATAATGGATCGAAAAAACACGTTATTTCCTTCCATCTTCAAACTGATGCCAAGAGGAATGTCTTTCTTTGTTTGTGATAACTAATATTACTAAATATGCGTCGCAGTATCATTTATCAAAATATCAACGCATCTAACACATCGCATTAAAATAACTTCCTCGAATTTGCCTTTGAACGCCATCTATTGAGAAATCCGCACGGACTTTCCGGACAACCCAATACTTGCGTAGTGAAAAGCATTACCAGACATAAATCGCAATGTTGCATTATTTACGCGCAGTCTGCGTCAAATTTTGCCGTACAGCTCTGTAGAAAATCCAGCCGTACCTAAGAGGTTAAGGAGACATTCTATTTTCTTATCGACAAATTTTACTGATTTTCAGGAATTTTTTTTATAGGAAAATAACACAGCAATTTGAAACTTTGACATTATATTGTAGTATCCTCAAATTGTACAAAATAAAAATTTTTTTGTTTTTTCAAGTTTGTTAATACGAGTTTTTCTCGATTGCGAAAATGTTTCCAAAAACTGCATGCTCGCTAGTAGTTGAGTAGAGGACTTTTTTGTTCAGTTTGATTTAATATATAAATATAGAACGGCAGACGGCGCCACTGCAGCTCATCTATCATATCGCGCGTGATCATTCACCAATCTTTTTTAATTAATATCTTAACTATTATTGCGAGTATTGCAAAACGATATAGGACTTTTATGTTTATTTCAACCCGTCCTACATTCCCATTTAATGTGGAAAAGAGAGTCTGGGACACCTTGTATATGGTATACTTTCGTGTTTAGTATTAAATGTTATATTTGATTTTACATTTTTTATAACCAGCTTATGAGGCTGAATGCAAAGGGTCAATTAGGTGTTGGTGAAAGATGCGTTGAAGCCGATGGTCAAGGTGTAAAATATGCATTTTGTCGTCTAGGAACTGCAGATGGTCCATGGCAATATGACGAAGTAAGCTTTTACTGTTTCACAAAAAGTTTTCAGACGATTATATTAACCCTTATCCTGTAAAAGTTTTTTTTTTGCAACCTCATACTGTAAACGGGGGTCAGATTGACCCCACTCGTTTTTGAGCGGGTAAAAGTCTCTGAAAAAATCTGAAAAAATTCACTAATATCTTTAAACATTCCAAATTGAAATCTAAATAGAAACATTGTACAATAGTTTGTTTAAATATATTATTTTTGCAAACATATGAAATGAAAAGCGAAAAATATACTGTTATGATAAAAAATTTTAATTATTATTTGAAAAAATTATCATAGAGCAAAATATCCATAATGGGAAATTAATATTTAGTGATCAGACTTTCATGAAAAAATTAATGAATTTAATATTAATAATAACGATTAAGTGCTTAAGTTTAGGCTTAAGTTTGCAACATAAATTGTTGCAAATTTTAAAATATCAAGGTCAGGATTTGAGGATAAAAATTTTTTTCTTTACTTTGCACTATTTATTTTGTGTACAAAATTGTGTCAGTATACAAAAATAGATAGTTTAGATAAAATACGTGAAAAAATAAAATAATAATTAACTTTGTGAAAACACGTGTATAGCGAGAAATATGCTGTATTTAAAAGTTAGGTCTACATTTATATTCTTATATTCTTCATATATATCTTATATAATTATTCATATATTTTCATAAAATAAGTAAAAACAAATTTTATAAAAAAATATTTACTTGCACGAAAAATATTTTTACACTTGCACAAAGTGCAAGGGGATCACAGGCCCACGGACAACTTTAACCATGTCGCGTTTCAGTATACAGAGACGCAGGTATAATACCGCCATGTACAAGCAACGATCTCTACTTAATATAATTTTTTACAGATAGGACCAATAGTTTGAAACTCATTGGTTTAAGACAGGACTCGGAACAGTTTGTCAATTTCGGCCGATTCTCGGGAGCTACGCCTTCTATCTCCCCCTTGCCACGCAGCGGGCCGCACAAGTGACGGTCGTGCCTCTAAGCTTAGAGCCGCGACTGGCCGCGATCGTCACTTGCGTGAGCCGCTATGCGGCAAGGGAGAGATAGAAGGTGTAGCTCCCGAGAATCGGCCGAAATTGGCTAACTGTTCCGAGTCCTGGTCTAAGAGATACAAGGAATTTAAAAAAATGCTGGGGTCAATTTGACCTTCTTTACAGTGTAAAGGTTAATTATATATTGTCATTATACAAAGTGTCCGGTAACTCACAGATGAGCTGCCATATACAGGTAGATTAGGTTAAACTGAACAAAAAATTCCTTTATTATTTTGCAAGCAATCACGTAAAATTTTGAGTTATTAATCAAAGTTATTAATCAAAGAAGTTTGGTGTACTAATAATGCATTAATAATGTTAATAATAACAAGCTAAGCGTGTTAATGCATTATTTTTTTTAATTAATAATTAAACACCTATATGATCATTCGGAAAATGGTAGAGGACTTTTTTGTTTGACCTAATATATAAGCATAAAGCGGCAGACGTCGCCATCACAATTCATTTATCATATGGCGCGTAATTATTCACGAATCTTCTTCAATTAATAACTTAGAATTTTATGTGGTTGTTTGCAAAATGAAGAATTTTAGAAGAATTTTTTTCAGTTTGACTTACTACCGCGACTTCTCTGTATGTTACTTGTATATGTTAATAATTTATATAAATATTAATATATTTTATTGTTATTTATCATGTTTGTAGAAAACAAAGACTCTATTACACAGAGTACACAAAAAATGCATGGCACTTCATCCCCAAACCCAACAATTATCTCTAATGCCGTGTGACATCAACAATACGTACCAGCAATGGAGTTTTCATCAAATACATCCACGATGGTAATATGGAAAAAAGATTCGAACTTCATGGAACTTTTAAATTATTTTATTATTGAAATTTATAAATTATTACTTCATTATCGAAATTTGTAAATTATTATTTAACAAATTATGCACAAATTCACAAAAAGTGTACTTTTTATCGTGCATTGCAAGTTCAGTAATTAGATATATGTATGTGTACACACATACATAGGTGATATAACATAAAATTTATTCACTTCAAGGATAGATTTAAAAAAACAAGAAAGAGGTTCATATAAGCATAAATAAAGATTTAACTTTGTTTTCGAGTTAAGTTCTAAAATAATTTGTTTAATAACTAATATTTGTTGAACTAATATATCTAATCCTACTCAACTGTTTGTAACAAACAGATTTGTAACAAACAAATTGTAACAAACAAATTGATTTTGTTCACTAATCTCTAAACAATTTTTTATAAGAATTATTTAGATTTAATCTGTCATTTTCAAAGGACCCCGCACAAAACCTATGGAAAATAGTTTTCGGTCAAATTGGCTGAAATTTCACTATGTTATAGTTTTCGCCATGCTGATAAAAAGTTATCATTGCACCAAGTCCCAAAAGTCAATATTTCCCAAGATATAAAAGGTCAAAGTAGTGAAATATGATCATCCGCAGTAGTAAGATGTATGTTATAAATATAAGTGATACATTAATATTTATTCACGAAATAAATAAAAATCGATTTTTACATATATATATGTAATAAATATTTAGTTCCGCAATAT
>NW_022639739.1:181351-182786 GCF_010583005.1 Odontomachus brunneus | reverse complement strand
ATATATATGTAAAAATCGATTTTTATTTATTTCGTGAATAAATATCAATGTATCACTTATACTTATAACATACGTCTTACTACTGCGGATGACCATATTTCACTACTTTGACCCTTTATATCTTGGGAAATATTGACTTTTGGGACTTGGTGCAATGATAACTTTTTATCAGCATGGCGAAAACTATAACATAGTGAAATTTCAGCCAATTTGACCGAAAACCATTTTCCATAGGTTTTGTGCGAGGTCCTTTCACTTGAGTTATGATTTGTATCAAATTCATATGTACTTAAGCCATAAACATTTGATTGTAGTTTAACAATCTGTTTGGAGGTACAAAATCATTTTACAAGAGCACTTCTTTTAAAGATAAGGTAACTGTTCAAATTATGAGTCATTTAAAGTTAAAATAACTTTTATTCATTTTTATATAAAAGAGGTTATACAAAATTGGGGGTTTGGGAATCATTATTCAAACGAGAAAATGTTACATATTCTTATGTATTTTGAGTCGTAAAATTTGAAAATGACTATGAAAATTAAGGCATTAGCGGGAAGAATGTAGTAAATTAAGAAAAATGGGTAAAACGTAAAATCGTAAAAACTCCCGGACGTAATTTTTTACGTTTATTCTTACATTTTCTTGCGTTTTTTTTCTTGTTATTTTGAATTGCAGAATCTCGAATCAACTATCTGGATGTATTCAACATATGTACAGGGTATGCAAAAAAACTCGGCGAAATATCTTGAGAAATATAATTGTAGAAAAAAAATGTTTGAGACAAAAATTGTAGAGCTTAAAAGTAGGAATGTCCTGATTGTGCACGGACCCGATTGCACACCACCAGCCAGTGCTCTACTTTATTTAGTGAATTACTAAATCCAACTAGATTTAACCAATCATTATATTTTGTGTCCAATCGGGCTTTACTCTATTAAAAATATCTACTTACTCTCTTTATCAGTTTAACTTTCGGTTACGTCGCCAAGATTAGGCGAAGATTACCTTGATTTTTTTAATTGGGACCCCTTATTTTTTATTGCCGATATTTATTCAATATATTTTTGATAGTATATTAATGAATATACAGGACATATATTATTTTTATTATTATAATGATTTATAATAATAAAGCGCGCTTAATTGCACATAGGCATATGCAATACGAATCTTAACTTCATTGGCTGGATATCTTACTATAAAAACCTCGATAACATCGAAAGAACTGACATGGTGTGAATATAATTATAGCACTTTG
Source organism: Odontomachus brunneus (assembly GCF_010583005.1). Taxonomy (NCBI): domain Eukaryota; kingdom Metazoa; phylum Arthropoda; class Insecta; order Hymenoptera; family Formicidae; genus Odontomachus; species Odontomachus brunneus. The sequence continues at coordinate 181,527 of NW_022639739.1, read as the reverse complement.
AAAGAGTCTCAAGGACGACTATAAGAATACGTAATAAAAAATAAGGGACCATAGCAGGAGGAGAGTGTACTAGGTAGCGACGAGACACCGTGCGTTCGGGACCTACATATCTTTTCGTTCTAAAAAGAGAAAAATATCAAAAGCGCGGTTTGCTAGGTCGGAACTCGAACCCGGAC
>NW_022639739.1:179902-181341 GCF_010583005.1 Odontomachus brunneus | reverse complement strand
AGTACCGTGAACGTGGAGCGTCAGGTAGCTCAGTGGTTTAGAGCAGTCGCCTGGCAAGCGAAAGAGTCCGGGTTCGAGTTCCGACCTAGCAAACCGCGCTTTTGATATTTTTCTCTTTTTAGAACGAAAAGATATGTAGGTCCCGAACGCACGGTGTCTCGTCGCTACCTAGTACACTCTCCTCCTGCTATGGTCCCTTATTTTTTATTACGTATTCTTATAGTCGTCCTTGAGACTCTTTCAAAGTGCTATAATTATATTCACACCATGTCAGTTCTTTCGATGTTATCGAGGTTTTTATAGTAAGATATCCAGCCAATGAAGTTAAGATTCGTATTGCATATGCCTATGTGCAATTAAGCGCGCTTTATTATTATAAATCATTATAATAATAAAAATAATATATGTCCTGTATATTCATTAATATACTATCAAAAATATATTGAATAAATATCGGCAATAAAAAATAAGGGGTCCCAATTAAAAAAATCAAGGTAATCTTCGCCTAATCTTGGCGACGTAACCGAAAGTTAAACTGATAAAGAGAGTAAGTAGATATTTTTAATAGAGTAAAGCCCGATTGGACACAAAATATAATGATTGGTTAAATCTAGTTGGATTTAGTAATTCACTAAATAAAGTAGAGCACTGGCTGGTGGTGTGCAATCGGGTCCGTGCACAATCAGGACATTCCTACTTTTAAGCTCTACAATTTTTGTCTCAAACATTTTTTTTCTACAATTATATTTCTCAAGATATTTCGCCGAGTTTTTTTGCATACCCTGTACATATGTTGAATACATCCAGATAGTTGATTCGAGATTCTGCAATTCAAAATAACAAGAAAAAAAACGCAAGAAAATGTAAGAATAAACGTAAAAAATTACGTCCGGGAGTTTTTACGATTTTACGTTTTACCCATTTTTCTTAATTTACTACATTCTTCCCGCTAATGCCTTAATTTTCATAGTCATTTTCAAATTTTACGACTCAAAATACATAAGAATATGTAACATTTTCTCGTTTGAATAATGATTCCCAAACCCCCAATTTTGTATAACCTCTTTTATATAAAAATGAATAAAAGTTATTTTAACTTTAAATGACTCATAATTTGAACAGTTACCTTATCTTTAAAAGAAGTGCTCTTGTAAAATGATTTTGTACCTCCAAACAGATTGTTAAACTACAATCAAATGTTTATGGCTTAAGTACATATGAATTTGATACAAATCATAACTCAAGTGAAAGGACCTCGCACAAAACCTATGGAAAATGGTTTTCGGTCAAATTGGCTGAAATTTCACTATGTTATAGTTTTCGCCATGCTGATAAAAAGTTATCATTGCACCAAGTCCCAAAAGTCAATATTTCCCAAGATATAAAAGGTCAAAGTAGTGAAATATGATCATCCGCAGTAGTAAGATGTATGTTATAAA
>NW_022639739.1:174051-179892 GCF_010583005.1 Odontomachus brunneus | reverse complement strand
CCATATTTCACTACTTTGACCCTTTATATCTTGGGAAATATTGACTTTTGGGACTTGGTGCAATGATAACTTTTTATCAGCATGGCGAAAACTATAACATAGTGAAATTTCAGCCAATTTGACCGAAAACCATTTTCCATAGGTTTTGTGCGAGGTCCTTTCACTTGAGTTATGATTTGTATCAAATTCATATGTACTTAAGCCATAAACATTTGATTGTAGTTTAACAATCTGTTTGGAGGTACAAAATCATTTTACAAGAGCACTTCTTTTAAAGATAAGGTAACTGTTCAAATTATGAGTCATTTAAAGTTAAAATAACTTTTATTCATTTTTATATAAAAGAGGTTATACAAAATTGGGGGTTTGGGAATCATTATTCAAACGAGAAAATGTTACATATTCTTATGTATTTTGAGTCGTAAAATTTGAAAATGACTATGAAAATTAAGGCATTAGCGGGAAGAATGTAGTAAATTAAGAAAAATGGGTAAAACGTAAAATCGTAAAAACTCCCGGACGTAATTTTTTACGTTTATTCTTACATTTTCTTGCGTTTTTTTTCTTGTTATTTTGAATTGCAGAATCTCGAATCAACTATCTGGATGTATTCAACATATGTACAGGGTATGCAAAAAAACTCGGCGAAATATCTTGAGAAATATAATTGTAGAAAAAAAATGTTTGAGACAAAAATTGTAGAGCTTAAAAGTAGGAATGTCCTGATTGTGCACGGACCCGATTGCACACCACCAGCCAGTGCTCTACTTTATTTAGTGAATTACTAAATCCAACTAGATTTAACCAATCATTATATTTTGTGTCCAATCGGGCTTTACTCTATTAAAAATATCTACTTACTCTCTTTATCAGTTTAACTTTCGGTTACGTCGCCAAGATTAGGCGAAGATTACCTTGATTTTTTTAATTGGGACCCCTTATTTTTTATTGCCGATATTTATTCAATATATTTTTGATAGTATATTAATGAATATACAGGACATATATTATTTTTATTATTATAATGATTTATAATAATAAAGCGCGCTTAATTGCACATAGGCATATGCAATACGAATCTTAACTTCATTGGCTGGATATCTTACTATAAAAACCTCGATAACATCGAAAGAACTGACATGGTGTGAATATAATTATAGCACTTTGAAAGAGTCTCAAGGACGACTATAAGAATACGTAATAAAAAATAAGGGACCATAGCAGGAGGAGAGTGTACTAGGTAGCGACGAGACACCGTGCGTTCGGGACCTACATATCTTTTCGTTCTAAAAAGAGAAAAATATCAAAAGCGCGGTTTGCTAGGTCGGAACTCGAACCCGGACTCTTTCGCTTGCCAGGCGACTGCTCTAAACCACTGAGCTACCTGACGCTCCACGTTCACGGTACTCTCGCCTCCATAGATAACACTTAGAGATGCCATTTGGAAGTGACATCTCCGGCGCGATCCCGAGCGCACGGCGACTACAGAAAGAAACATTGTTACTGTACCAAATGGTACAGCTGTCAGTCTCTCAAAGTAAAATATTGCTATCCTTTAAGATCCACCCATGGCTGCTGTCCATGTATGCCCGTCTCCACCGTTGCCCCTCTTCATCCGGTACAACTTATAGAAAAAGCCTCGGGATCGACACCAATTTTTTTGCAGCTCCCTTGGACACATTTCGCAACGCGCCGAAAGGAATTCCTATTAAAAAAATTCAAAGTGATCTTCACCTGATCTTGGCGACGTAACCGAAGGTTAAACTGATAAAGAGAGTAAAGGTGTTTTTAAGCCCTACAACTTTTGTCTTAAACTTTTTTTTCTACAACTATATTTCTCGAGGTATTTCCGAGCCGGAATTTTTTGCACACCCTGCACATATGTTGAGTATCTCCAAATAGTTGACTCGAGATTCTGCGATTCAAAATAACAAAAAAAATATAACGCAAGAAAACGTAAGAGTAAACGTAAAAAAATTACGTATAAGAGTTTTTCTAAGATTTCACGTTTTTTCTAATTTTTCTTAATTTTCCACATTTTCTTCGCTATAGTCCTAATTTTCATGGACATTTTAGAATTGTACAATTTAAAATACATAAGAATATGTAACATTTTCTCGTTTGAATAACAGTTCCCAAACCCTCAATTTTGTTGATTGAATACCAAAAGGAACTGTTAATACGAAACTTTTAAACAGTAAATATTATAGTTTTAAGACAAAATTATCAGAGTTTGAATTAATAAATTCTAAATTTAAAAATATTAATTAAAGAAATAATTAAAAACATTTATGCATAAGTCTTAATTATTAGTCAGCAAATTATTTTGCGCCCCTATATAATGAATTATACGATATTCAATTTTATATTAATAATATCCAAATTTACACATTGTTTCGGCATATGTATAATAATGATATATATAGCACAACATATTAACAGTCTCATAAATCTGAAGTCAATAAAGTAAATGATATATTTTAGATATTTTTATTAAATCATGTGAATATATAACTTTAGAACATAATTGTAAAATAACTAAAGAATTTACAAAATTATTTTCTATTTTATTATTATAATGTGTACTTTTTCTATCCAGATAGCACAGAGATAAACAGAAGTTCCTAGAGAATTAATTTTAAAGAATACATACAGAATTAGAAAAATGAATATCTAAAGAATTCATGAAGAAATAACCACAATAAGTTTGTCTTGAAGTATTCCTCAGAAGTTCATTGTAGCGAATACTTTGCAACTTAATTTCTAGAACACTCTGAGAATTTGTGAGAAATTACAAGTTTTTTGTTTGTTACAATTATTTCTTGTGGCTGCATGCAGCAGATACACATCATTTTCAGTGCTTTGTGTGTGTATTGTTATAACTTGCTTTGCAAATAAATGATATGATAAAAAGAAAGGTAAATTGAATCATGAGAATATAATTGAATTATGTTTATATTTTACAAAGTGCTATTTTATAACCTAAAAATGTGACTATTTTAATATAATTCTTTCTTTATTCTATATGATTCTTGTACAATTTTGGATTCCTTTCTTTTTTTATGTAGTGAAAAACTGGATGTATTTTAATTATTACAGTTAAAAAAGAACTGTTACTTATCAAACATTGACAAGCATTAACGTTACATCAATATTATGATTTTCCAGTTAACTGTGTAAGTGGTACATATAACATATGTTGTACGTAACAGTTATATTGTTGAGAATTATATTGATGTAATGTTACAACTAAGTTGGTGTTTATTGACTATCCTTCAAGCAAACACTATCAGTAACATAACATCAATGTTATAATTTCTTACTTAAGAATATAACTAACACGCATTATGTTACATTTATATTGATAAATAGGAAATTATAACATTGATATTATGTTTATGTTAGTCAGTGTTTACTGGGTTTGTATTTTTCTTTCTATGTATAAACATTATTCTTCTTGAATTCATAAAGTATACATCTATGTTTATAAAGTATACATCTATATGAATACTCTAAGGAGTTCTGAGGAACTCCAGTCATGATGCATGTCCTAAATCATTCTTATAGTATTCTTCTCAATGAATTCCTTATAATATTCTTCCACGAATTCCTAAAGAAGTACAATTCAAGAAAGGAGAAAACTTTTGGAACACTTAAAGAATTCATTGTGCTATCTGGGTATATGTTAATAAACCAAGTTGGATTCGAAATTAAACTCTATCCATAATTGGGACAGTTACCTGAAACAAATTTGTGCAGCTAAATAGAAGTTGTGAATCTTCTTTATCATTTTTTAGTCTTAAATCCATCGTTGCAGTGGTTTCATATGTTGTAAAATATACTGTTTACACAGTTGCTGATGGATATATTCATCAGAAAATGTTACATATAAATAAAAATAGCCTGCATTAATAGTCGTAACTTGAAACTTGTTCCTCAGACACTCAGATCTGAATTTAGAGCTAGATTTAAGTTTTTGTTATTTGAATCATATAAATGGCATTATAAATTTATAACCGCGATTTAACTAAAAACATATCTAAATTTAAATCTGAGTATTTTATTTAAGGTTAATTTCAAATAATAACTATTAATACAAATTCATGTCATGTTGACGTATGTATCGAAAAAAATACTCAAGAGAAATATTACGAGAATTGGGTTTACTAAGATTATATATATTTATATACACACGCATACATACACACACGCGTGTGTATGTGTGTGTGTATTAGCTATTTTTTAGGCCACTTAGATTATGTTATATACAATCCGCGGCAGAATTTGTTATTTGTATTTTTCTTTATTTTAGATAATGTATAACAAAAAACATTTAAAAATTTATATATGTAAGTGTATACATTGAAATACTGTGAAAGTATTGATTATACTGTGAAAGTATAATGTTACTTTTTTGAAAGTTTTATTATAATCAATAGCTTTGAATTCTGTCGCAAATTATAAATCCTCTAATATAGACTTAAAAGTATCGACAAAACGTGCATTTATGCAGGGAATTGCAAAACCAAGTTTCTGATTTATGTAATTTTTAAGAAATATTTTCTCTCCCCTTATAGAAATATACTAAGAATCATTGATAATTACTTATTTTCAGTATTAAAAATACTGGTTATAAGTAATTATCAATGATTCTTAGTATGATATTTCTATAAGGATCTTCCTCTGTCCTATCCCTCTTTTATTGTTTTTAACGATTTATTAAGACTGTACATGATACTTCTAATTTCTTCTTTATAGAACTTTGTATATCTTGTTTTAAACTTATTTCTCTAGACTGTCTGATAATTTGTAACAAAAACTTAATTTTTAATGACAATTATGTACGAGGATAGTTTAAAAAGTTCCGACTTTTCTATTTTAGAAAAAAAATACACTATCTACTTCTCGTTATCACTAAAATCAAACTAAATGTCCAAATGAAATATAATGTCATTATTGATACATACACATACACATAATATATACTATAAACGTAAGAATATGGACGGAGCGAATTGTCGCGAAGGTGAAGCCCAAAGGGTAAGGGGAATAATTGTATGTATTGTAATGGAGTTGATATACTAAGCGACGGTCGCTGTTTTTATATATAGAAAATTTGTATAATCAAATAGCGTAGTACAAAAAGGGCTATAATATGGCGATAATGACTTTTGTCCAGGTGGAGGCACTTCAGAGATATCAATGTCACCTTTTTATTGTCACCTTGTCACCTTGTTATTTTTTTAAGTAGAATCGATATTTTTTGTTTCCATCATATGATAGAAGAGTTCAAAACAAGTTCAAAACATATAACACAAGATCATTGAACAAGATTAAAAGTAAAAAAGCGATAAAAAGAAGTACGGATATAGCGTGCATGATTGACTGGTTTTTATTTTATTTTATTATTAGTTTGTCCTGAGAACTTGCTAAGATGAGAAATGCTAAGATGTCTTTCAACATTATTTATTTTTCATTGAAATAATACCATCTCAATGAAGATAGATACTTCAGGGAAAGAAAAATACTTTGAAGAACATCTTAATACGTTCACAGGATATCATAAACATATGAGCAGATTAATATCGATAGAGCAGTCCATCGTGCAAGATATATCCATTTAAAGTACAAGTTGATATGATCTTCTTTTATGAATAATGTCAACAAAACTGTTCTGCGTTTGTTTTCTTTTCTTTCCCTGAAGTATCTATCTTCATTGAGATGGTATTATTTCAATGAAAAATAAATAATGTTGAAAGACATCTTAGCATTTCTCATCTTAGCAAGTTCTCAGGACAAACTAATAATAAAATAAAATAAAAACCAGTCAATCATGCACGC
>NW_022639739.1:173375-174041 GCF_010583005.1 Odontomachus brunneus | reverse complement strand
ACACACACACACACACACACACACACACACACACACACACACACACACACACACCCTGGTAAAAAAAGTTTATAGAGAACGATAGAATAAAATTCTATCGTTCTATCGTTTTGAATATAGATTTTGGTTCGTGAATTCACAAATGTGAATAGTATTCTATCGTATACAATAGAATACAATAGATAGTGATAGAATTTCTATCGTTAGTTTCCTATAGAATACAAAATCATGTATAACCAGATAAAATACGATACATCCGATATAACAGATAATGATAGAATTTTTATCGTTAGTTTCTTAAATTGATAGTGCTATTTTAATCGTTTTCTTTAAGCTGTATCGTTCTCGCTTGCAAGTTCAGATATGAATCCTATCGTATTTTATCGTATTTTATCTGGTTATACATGATTTTGTATTCTATAGGAAACTAACGATAAAAATTCTATCACTATCTATTGTATTCTATTGTATACGATAGAATACTATTCATATTTTGTAAATTCACGAACCAAAATCCATATTCAAAACAATAGAAAATGATTATTTTATTCTATCGTTTTCTATAAACGTTTTTATCAGGACAGACAATAACTGTTACTACCTTAAATATTTTTTAATCCATGTAGTCCAAAGGAAAATTTGTGTAACTAAATAGCATAGTACAAA
>NW_022639739.1:167155-173365 GCF_010583005.1 Odontomachus brunneus | reverse complement strand
GTGTGTGTGTGTGTGTGTGTGTGTGTGTGTGTGTGTGTGTGTGTGTGTGTGTGTGTGTGTGTGTGTGTGTGTGTGTGTGCATATAAAAATATGTATATTTGCATATGTGTACACTAACCAGCAATGAATCGTTTCACGAGAGGAGAATGCTGTTTCCTCACTCTCCATAAACTCATTCACTAGTTGGTTGATTGGGCTGCCAACTGCACACACACACACACACACACACACACGTATGTGTATAAAAGAAATATTTCGGAAAATATGTTCATTGCTACTGCCAATATTTCTTCCTATAAGATTTCTATGATTAGTCGCATTATAAACTTTAATTTTACTAAAAATGTGTTTAAAAAATATATATTTTTCATGTATCGCGCGAATGGCGCGATATATATATTGCTTGATTTCGAAAAAATACATATTGCAATATGTAATATAATTTTACTTTATTGGAGAAGTAAGATTTGAAATTATAATGTAACATAAATCTATATGGCTTAGAGAATATATACCTACATATGTATTTTCGAGTAAATTGTAACTTAAAATTGTAAAATAGAGCGAATTTTATGCGAGATTATTACAAGCGCTTACAAATTTGTAAATAAGATATATACATTTCAAAAAAATTAAGTACTTAGTCGAATTTTCCATTATGGTTGATGGAGATGGAAACAGCATAAAAATTATATATCTTTGATCAACAACTGAATATAGTATTTATCTTACAAGTTATAAAATGATTATTGAATATTATTAAAAAACATCAGCATAAATAATATAGTATATTACTTTTCTTATATGACGAACATTCCACTCTTTTTGATAAAAAATAAAACAATTTTTTGTTTTATTGACATTATTGGTATATATAAAATTTTATGTTTCAGTTAGAATTATAAATAATTCTTTATATTTTTACAATTACACTAGAACTTTCACTATTTAAGACTCAGTTTCTGATCTCGCTTTAAAAAAATACTGTTTATATTTACTGGATAAAAAAACTGCAATTTCATCGTACGAAAAAGTACAGATGATCTGTAAGTGACAAGACTGACGTGTCACAACATATAACATTTTAAAGTCCTGGTGTATTTATTGTCTACAAATGTACTTAATAAACAACGACTTTTATTACAATCAAATATAGAGTTACTGAGCAATTAGTAGACATAACTGTGCAGCTGAATTAAAAAATAAATGCAATATTCACAAATAGGAGTAAATATATATTTTATTTACAAAAAGATGTACTTAATATATAGTTATATACTTGCCTAAAATTATTGTATAAGATTATATATTTTGATTAAACTGTTAAAAATATTATATATATGTGTCATGCACTTTCTTAGATTGCTATAAAAATTCATAAAATTTTTCAAGTTTACTAGTTTTCCTTATAATAGCTAGAATTAAATAGTTGAAACAAATTTTCTTTTAAGGCTAAATTTCACGAATATGATATGATTTAATGTATACAATCTATTTTGTAGGTAAATAAATACAAACTAATAAATAAGTTTACACTTTATTTCCATTTTGTGTTCAAAAATGTTACATCAAGTAAAATATTCATACAGCACAATTTTTAATTATTAATGAATAAGCTTTTCTAACGAATTAAACGTGATGAAAATGTGCATCGATCTGCAATAAAAAAGCACTGTAATTATAATGGCGACGGAAAGTCGAAGCATACGGAGTACCCAGGCATTTTTAAACAATCGCACTTACTGCATTATAGAAATATGGAATCAAGTTTATATTGTGTTATAGAACTTATTGATTCGTATTGACGATGTCATCAATTTTCAGTATACTGCACACGGTTTCAGAAGCTAATGTTATTGAACTAGTAGAAACCAGCAACGGTTGGATCACGTTTTCCTCCAGTATGTTAGTAATAGCGCCTTTACGAACGTTAATACCCGCTGTCACTTCACCTTGAGCGTGTCGATTGCGAAGTTCGGTTACTGTAGCTATAGGATTTAAGCCTGCGTTCTCAGCTAACGTCGATGGAATCACCTGTAATTTCAAAGTTTCAAAATTAAGTCCTATTAACTATTTCAAGCTATTACACACTTCCTACGTTTAGTCAGAAATTGTTATCAAGTCAAAGTTAAAATATAACACATTTGACACTAACTTCAAGAGCATTTGCGAACGCTTTAACACAATATGCATCAACTCCACCTAAGGTGACCGCGTACTCTCCCAGTTTTAATGCCAATTCAATCTCCGGTGCTCCACCACCAGCGATGAGCGCTCTCTGCTTCACTAAGCACCGAATGACGCACAATGCGTCATGCAATGATCTCTCTGCTTCTTCCAAGACTAATTTATTGCTACCACGTACAAGAACCGTTACGGTTTTCCCATAGTTTTGAATTCCTGTGACCTGTAAAAAGATATAAATTACGTAGGTAATTTATGTGTCGAATTTAATGCATTGGATCAAAAAATAAATGACAGAAATGCGATGTTGTAATAGTAATTTCTATGTAATGCGTACCTTAACAAATTTCGAGTTGCCCGTTTGAATCTCTTCACAAAGATCAGCGTTAACAAGGTTTTCTGGCACAAAGTGATCTAACGATGCAATTGGCCTACAACCAAGCGTTTTGCATACAAAAGGAATATCTTCGCGTTCGATATCTTTAATAACCATGACTTTGATTTTGTCTAAGAAATGTATCGCAAGATCACTGACGGCGTCGCGCAAAATGGACTTCTGTACAAGGAGAACATTGCAACCAGTTTTCTTAATTTGCTTTACAATGTTCAATATATAAGCACGTTCTTCTTTTAAGACACGATCCATTGCTGAGTAGTCCGACACAATAACATTATGATCCATCTAAAAATTTGAACAATCAATATATCTACGCGAGGATGTAAATATAGATATACCTGTACATCAATATCTCATGATACTCACGTCGGTCTTGGGCGGCGAAATACAAAATTGTATTAATCCGATCTTAGCTTTCTCAATACGTTTTGGACCATTGACGTTGCAAGATTTCTGAGTAAATATCAATCCTTCTACTAATTCGGTGTCCTCAACAGTACCTCCTATCTTTTTTATTACTTTAATATCCTACAAGGATATGAATTTATTGTTAATAACAAAATTAATTTATATTAGGCACATATATTAGCGAAATATTTATTTAAAAAATGTCTCCTTACATGTAAATCAACCGAGCTTTCCTTTCCTTCCTCGGTAACTTTTAATACTGCATCTACAGCAAGTGGTGCAAGGAGACTAGATTGTTGATGTACAACCTGTGATAATATTATATAAATGTTGAGTATTTTGTGTAAATTCAATAATGAAATAATTTATAAAAAATATGTAAGGAAAAAATATTATATACAGGGTGTCCCGCGTAAGACGTGCCAAAAGAAAAATATAAGTAGAGCAGATAAAAGTGAATAAAAATTGTAGAGGTCATTTTTCAAACAATCACGTAAAATTTCGAGATATTAATTAAAATAGTTGAGCATGTCAGAGCGCGGAGACGCGGTAGGCGGAACATACGGCACGCCGCAACCGGCGAAGAACATGGACGAGCGCACACGTACACGGACACATACACGGAGCTATCAATTTCCATATGCCAAACGGCCTACCTCTCTGGCCTATAAGATAGGTCCGTGAACAATCGTCTATTTTTTCGCCGGCCGCGGCGAGCCGAATGTCCCGCCTACCGCGTTGCCGCGCTCTGATATGTCCAACCATTTTAACTAATATCTCGAAATTTTACGTGATTGTTTGAAAAATGACCTCTACAATTTTTATTCACTTTTATCTGCTCTACTTATATTTTTCTTTTGGCACGTCTTACGCGGGACACCCTGTATATATATACAGTGTCCTCTCCTCTGGGAATTTTGTGGGAACGTAGAACAGGTTGCGGTGAACATAAAAGTCCTATACCGTTTTGCGATATTCGCAATAATTATCGAGATATTAATTGTAGAAAATTTGTGAATGATCATGCAGAATATGGTAAATGAGTTATAATAGCAACGACTGCCGTCGTGTACTTATACTTTAGTTCAAATTGAACAATAAAGTCCTCTACCATTTTGCAAATAATCACATAGATTTTTAATTATTAATTAAAGAAGATTATTGCACGATTTTGCGTGATAATGCACTCATCTTCTTTAATTAATAATTAAAAATCTATGTGATTATTTGCAAAATGGTAGAGGACTTTATTGTTCAATTTGATCTAAAGTATAAGTATACGACGGCAGTCGGTTGCTACTATAACTCATTTACCATATTCTGCATGATCATTCACAAATTTTCTACAATATCTCGATAATTATTGCGAATATCGCAAAACGGTATAGGACTTTTATGTTCATTGTAACCTGTTCTACGTTCCCACAAAATGCCCGAAGGAGAGTGTGAGACACCCTGTACATATATATTGGCCAAATCTACAAGCACATGACAGCAAGGGTGATCATTATAACTCATGTACTACATAGCATAATCATTCAACAATCTTGTCCAATTAATAACTTAAAATTGTACATAGTTGTTCACAAAATAGTAGAGATTTTTGTTCAGTTTAATCTAATCTACCTATCACATGTACGCGACTTCGGTAGCGAATTTTCGAACGATTTTGTATAATTTTCCACTTCTTTAATTAATAATTTAAAAATCTACGTGTTATAAAGTAGTAATAGATTTTCTTTGTTCAGTTTTTATCTAATCCGCGAACACATGATAATAAATGTCACCATCATAGCTCATGTATCGCATATCGCACAGTTACTGATTAGTTTTTTCTAGTTGATAACTAAACATTTTACGTGGTTTACAAAATAGTAGAAAACTTGTAGTTCACGTAATTAACGTAATTGTACATTATAGCTCTGTAGCAAATTATCAGACACACTGGTTAATACTTATAATGTTAATAGCTCAATATTTACATATATTGATACCCTATATATAGTAGTCAATGCATACCTTAGAGTTAAGTGATGTAGCTGCAACTTTTACCAGAGATTCTTTGTCTGTTAAATCAACAGGTATTGACATAAGTTTTAGGATTGAAACTGCTTTGACATCTGCTTTGCGAAATGCATCGCTAATCAAAGTAGGGTGAATTCCTTTTTGTAACAAACGTTCAACTTGTTCCAAAAGTGCGCCAGCTATCACAACGACACTTGTTGTACCATCACCAGCCTCTACATCCTGTGCCTTGGATAACTCAACGAGCTATATAAACATGAGATAATATAAATTAAATATAAAATTTAATAAGGTGTAAAAAATAAAAAATGTATCATTTACCATTTTTGCAGCAGGATGCACCACATTCATTTCTTTTAGAATAGTTGCACCATCATTTGTGATAGTGACTTCCCCATTACCAGATTGAATCTATTATTGATATATCAAGTTATCTATTAATAGTTATTGTAATAATTTTGTTAAATAGGTTTGTATTATATAGGTATTAATAGGTTTATATTAATAGATAGATATTAATAATAAAAATAAAATATACCATTTTATCCATTCCTCTAGGTCCAAGACTTGTACGTATTGCATCACTAACAGCTACAAAGAAATAATAAGTCTTATATTACATGGTAATATTAATCAGGCTTAATAACAAACATACTTAGTGAACTCTTGCATTTAATTGGAATATGTTTTTAGACCTAAAAAATATATAAAAATTGACCTATGGTTGTTACTAAATGGATAAAAGTTACTGTCTACATATAGTCAATGTTTTATATATGATAAATATACAAAATAATTTGTCCTTTTATGATTTTACTTAGGTAAAAGATATACTTAGGTGTAAAACAACAATATAATCATGTAGTCATAAGTGTGCATAATGATAATTATGATATATCATAATGAAATAAAAAATATAATTTAACGATATATTATCCTCTTTATACTAATAATTTTAATTATCATTTCTAAATATTAAAAATATACAATTAGTAAGTTTTATCAGAAGCAACAAACAACGGAATCTTCTATATATTACTATCCTGTATACAATATAATTTTAGATTACATTAATACATATAAAATTGACATATGCAGCACAAGAATATCACAAAGACATATACAGAAATTAAGATCTCATAAATTTATATATATATATATATATATATATATATATATATATATATATATATATA
>NW_022639739.1:140261-160714 GCF_010583005.1 Odontomachus brunneus | reverse complement strand
TATATATATATATATATATATATATATATATATATATATATATATATATATATATATATATATATATATAATTTATAAGATCTTAATTTCTGTGTGTTCTTTGTAATATTCTTGTGCTGTATATGTCAAGTTTATATGCATTAATATGATCTAAAACTATATTGTATATAGGGTAGTATATAATACATAGAAGATTCTGTTGTTCGTTGCTTCTGATAAAACTTACTATATATGTGTGTGTGTATATAGACACACAGCACACACACAAAGTATAGCTTCTTGCCACGATAGAATGTCAAAAACATCCTATCGCTGATCACAAGTTAGGTTATCTGACAATTACCTTATATAATAATGTTCAGCTCTGTTGGTTATCCCAGCTTCGTGTACATTGATCTTATTAAACTGAGATTGATTGAAAAGGAAAATAAAGCATAAACAAATTATATTATAGTTAGATGAAACTTCATGAATCATACTAAATCATTTTTAGAGCTTAACCATTATATATCACCATTATTTACTTAATTAGCCTATTAGATCATATATATATCGCACGCACGCACACACAATCTAATAGGATAATTAAGTAAATAATGGTGATATATTATAGTTAAGTTCTAAAAATGATTTAAAGTGATTCGTAAAGTTTTATTTAACTATAATTGTATTTATTTAGTGTGCTTTATTCTCCTTTTTTATCAATATCAGTTTAACCTTTAGACTGCTGGGAAAGCCACTTTTGTGGCTATAAAGCCACTTTTGTGGCTTTCTCGGCAGTCTAAAGGTTAATAGAACATTGACATACACGTGTAAGTTGAGCCGGTATAGCGGATATTACTATATAAGGTAATCAGGATTGCATTCCAAAACATCTTTTTCGAGAAAAATTTTACTCTTAAATCTATAGTTTATGTTACATACACTATGGATTTAAAAGTAAAATTTTCCTCAGAAAGGAATGCATCCTAGATAACCTAACTTGTAATCTGCATTCTCCACATCCTATTGCGGCAAGAAGCTATGCCTTGCGAACGTGCATTACCTTTAGCGGCATTAATATTGCTGCTACGAATGTCTGTAGGTTTACTCTTGTCTTTGTAGGCTTGCCCATGGGCACCACGGGAATCGCCGTTCTCCATGGACTTTCTCAATTTAGTCATGTTTTGATAATTGTTTTAACACGAAATAATAATTGTTGATTTATTGTTGTTTTAACACGAAAAAACGAAGCCAACTCGAAATAGAGCACTATGCCACCGACGAGGTACTAGCAAAGACCGTCGGCCTTACAGGCTTTAGCGACATGGAGAAATCTAACTGTACGCTAACGCCCTTCAGTAACAGCAGAGAGAAGAACATAGATGTCTATATTAGGCTGCGTTCAGATTCTCCACCCGGGTGTATTCTATTACTAGAAGTGCTATAGTTTATGTAACATATACTGTAGTGTTTCTAGTAATAGAGTGCACCTGGATGAGGAATCTGAACGCACCCTTAGAGAGCCTATGGGCGGTATTCATAGGCCAATCTTATATTTAAGATCATCTTAAATACTGTCTTGGTTTACATCGTGCACTTGATACGCGCACTAAATAGTAACTTTCTATTAGATAATATTAATATTGACGATATATATAAACAACAGCATATTAAGCTGGTATAATACTCATTAACAAAACGTATTGTATTGATAGAATGCGTCGCTGTTGATATGCATTGTCGATAATAAGATTATCTAACAGAAAGTTACTATTTAGTACGCGTATCAAGTGCACGATGTAAACCAGGCCACTGTCTTAAGACGTCATAAACCAATCACAGAGCCGTATTCGTATCTTAAGACATTGGGCGCATTCAGTAGAAAAAGCGCTCAGTGAGCAATCAACGATTATTGGTTCTTGCTATTAGATCCCTAAATCTAGACCAATTACATTGACAAATTACTCAACTGTTGTGCAACTGTTGAGTCTGCTGAATGCAGCCATTGGCTGCGTTCAGCAAAGAAAGCTGCTTTGCAATTGTTGTAAAATTCGTGAATCTGATTGGAGTATGCTCTTAATTTTGGTTAAATCCAAGAGCATCATATACCAATCAGATTTACGAATTTTATAACAATTGCAAAACAGCTTTCTCTGCTGAACGCAGCCATTACTTAATGGCTCCTGCACACAGAACCCGGTAATGCTTGCTGTGCGGCGGAAGTCCGCGCGACAGCCAGTCAATATGTTGTTTTTCCGTAAGAGCTAGAAGGTTATTACGGAAAGCAGCATATTGATTGGCTGTCGCGCGAACTTTCGCCGCGTGGCAAGCATTACCGCGTCCTGTGTGCAGGAGCCATAAGACTAGGGATGTTCGATTCTGAATCGATTTTTTCCTCACAAAATCGATTTTATTTAATCGATTCTTTTTTACGCGATTTTGGCGTGTATTGATTATTTTAATAGAAAATCAATTCTCGATTTTTAATAGGTCAGGGATGCACATATATATAATACTATTATATGGCTAACGTAGAAATTTTCTTATAAGCGAGAGTGAGACCAACACAGAAGGACAGAATACCTAAGACAGTATTTAACTATGGTTGCGTTCCGTTTCACGCATATGCGCGCATTTATCTATAGTTCATGTTACGTATATTGTAGACAATGCGCGCATAATGCTTGAAACGGAACGCAACCTATGAATACCGCCCATAGGCTCTCTAGTATAGACATCTATGTTCTTCTCTCTGCTGTTACTCAAAGGGCGCTAGCGTACAGTGAGATTTCTCCATGTCGCTAAAGCCTGTAAGGCCGACGGTCTTTTCTAGTACTTCGTCGGTGGCATAGTGCTCTATTTCGAGTAGGCTTCGTTTTTTTAAGGACGGTTATTGGCTCAATAGAAAAGAGTGGGAGAAGTGTTCAATGATCGCAATGCAAATGTTACGCATATGCTTTGCACAGACAGAACACTGATATTGAACAGAAAAAGACAGACGAGTATTGTTTGTACCGTAGTGTTGCGAACCGCTGAGCTCCGTTAGTCATATAGTAGTATTACATATGTGGGAATGCGTATGTAGTACCCTCGAGGCCCTGTTCGTTTTCGAACCACATATTTTTGAAAAAGTTGTATACTCACAATGAATTACTAAAGCTAGTATCAGACTACAGGGCTCTTATTCTTGAAATAGTTGCGTATATGTAAGTTTCACTGCGCAGGTTTAACCATACGATAAAATAGTTGCGTAATGAAAATTACGTATACGTAAAAATTTCAAGAATAAGGGTGCGGTCCCATTGAGCACGGATCGGAACGCCGGATTGGATTTCTTACTATAATGAGCGTTCCGTTCTCTAGTTCCGTTCCGTAAAAGTTTCCTCTACCAGTCCCATGTAGCAAAAACGGAACGAAATGGCGCGTCGATCGCAAATAAATATGATTAATTCGTCAATATTTCGTTATTTTGACGCAACAGAATTAATTATATACATAATTTATGCAATTATCGGGAGCGGTGCACTTGGACACGGTGCATTTGGACACAGCCAATCACAGCACCGTGTGATTAGAGACATTTGTAGGGTCCCTTGGAACAGCGACTTGTGATTGGACTGTGTCCAATTGCCCCGTGTCCAACTGATATACACCCCAATTATCTTACCGATAACATTGTCATGAATATTCTGAAATATTTAATTAAAGAGTGAAATATATTTTATAACTAGAAATCCGTTCCGTTTTTGCTACATGGGACTAATAGAGGAAACTTTTACGGAACGGAACTAGAGAACGGAACGCTCATTATAGTAAGAAATCCAATCCGGCGTTCCGATCCGTGCTCAATGGGACGGCACCCTAAGGGCCCAGATTAAAATTGAGATTGAATTAAAAATTGGCCAATCAAAGCAAAGTTCACCAAACTTGAGCTTAGTGAATATTGCTTTGATTGGTCAAATTTTAATTTAATCTCAATCTTAATCTGTAATCTGATACCCGTTTAATACAGGATTCTCGAATTTCTCGGAAAGCGTCCAAGAAGCTTTCTAATATAGAATTCAATTCTCCATTGGAAAACTGTTCTTCTATTGGATATCAGACGTCGGATATGTATGTCGGACATCAGACGCAGTGTGATTCCTACATATCACATTTTTGTTAAAAAATATGACTGATGCAAAAACATTAGAAATGGCATTTTTCGCATATTTAACTGCGATTTACTCAAAGTCCTGATATGTTAGACAATTTTTACGGCCAGATCCGTAATCAGCGCCAAAAAATCTACTAGAAACTATGTTAACCTGGCACATATCAATCAGTGTAATTCGCTTTAATGGCTCTCGCAGACCAGCGCGATTTGCGACGCGTGATATCCAATTAGCGTACAGCTTTTCCGGAAAATCAGTACGCTTATTGGATATTGTTTGTCGCATATCATGTGTCGCGTTGTAAATGGTGCTGGTCTGCAAAGAGCAGTCAGAACACTTCGTGAACCGGTAAGGACTGATGCTTTGTTCCAAAGTACCGTCATGATATAAATATGTAGCACAGATTTGTAACGCACATTATATTATATAATATATACACATTAATTGTGCGTAATTAAAAAATTCTATTATCATGAAGCTTAGTAAGGGACAGTCCCACAACTCCCGGTTAACTTAAACAACTAATTATTTATTTCATTAAAACTGAAGAATCACATTTGTCGTTAAACAGAATTGATCAAAAATAACCAATCACGATTGAAACTAATGGCTCCTGCACACAGGACGCGGTAATGTTTGTCGCGCGGCGGAAGTTCGCACGACAGCCAATCAATATGTTGTTTTTCCGTAAGAGCTAGAAGGTTATTACGTTAATAACCATAAGCCATTGTAAATTGTTCAAAGTTACGCCGGTGTTCCAAGTTACCTCAAATGACGGTATTTTAAATAAGATTTTAAAAAATGTTGAACATTCTTTTTATAATATTACATATATATTATATAAACATTCTTTATATATATATTGTGTTTTTTTATTCATATATTATATATCTTTCATTATATAAATATTACATATTCTTATGTAATATAATAAATACAAATTTGGTATAAAATTATATAAATATCTTATTTTGTTTTTATATTTTCCTTGCAAATCAGATTTTTTTTCTTATTGCTTTAAAAACTGTTGATTTTTATATTATAGCAAAGTTGTATAACTCTTTTTTTAATATAATAATTTATTTGAAGAAAAAATGAAAAAGTCTGTTATTGACGATTAAAGAAATATATTTTTCATGTATTTTAATGATAACTGCAATTTGTGATCACGGACACACATATATATCTTTCACATGATAAAATAGAAATTATAAGTATGTGATAGTTTACGTAATAGCCGTTGTTTGGTCCTGGAGGCGCTGCAGATGTTGACAGACGTTTTGTTGTAGACACAAGATAGCGGCTAAAGGTGCGTTACATGAACGTACGGAAATACGGAAATGCAGAAATACGGAAGACAAAGTTACTAGGACCTAACTAGATTTACGCATTTCCGCGCTTTTGTTTCGTAGCTTTATTTCTCTTAAATATTACATGAAGCATATTTTATACGAAAAAGCAGAACGAGGAATTATAAAACATTAATTGTAAACGATATTTATTGATTAAAATGTTTTTATTAAACGGATAAGTTGAAAAAAGAAACGTATTAATATAAATTGCAATGAATGAAGTAAATATAATTTTTTTAAATGTATACAAATATTTATTTATCACTATACCGTTCCGCATTTCCGCACAAATTGTGCTCCATGTAATATTTAGGACAACCAAATCAATGGAACGCGTTTACTCTGTTATATATATCCTTGTGTGAGAGCATACACAAATCTGTGAAAAAAGATTTAAAAGCTGTAAAGTTTGGCTTATTACATTTGATTGCCACGTTTTTACTTGTTGCAAATATAATTTTAAATTATATGTTAATGGCTATGATCACACTGGTAATACGAGCATGAAAGCAACCAAAGAGGTATACGGAAATAACGATGAAAAAAGTTACAAAATTATTTTATATCTACAATTGTTACAAAAAATTAGAAGACAAACGAAATCGCAGAATGTGGGTAAGACCCATATTTTCTGAAAAACAAAGATTGTTACAAGGACCTAGTGATAATTTAATCGTTAAAATGCTATTGTCTGACAACGAAAAATATTTTAACTATCTGCGGATGTCACCAACAATGTTCGATGAATTACTGAAAATCATTGGACCTCACATCGAAAAACAGAAAGTAGTTCGTAATTCAATAAGTGTTCGAATAAGATTGCTGGTGACTTTACGATGGTTCGGATGACAGTATGGTATCACTATCTTATGCTTTTTGCTTGTTCCGTATTTCCGCATAAAATCCACGGAAAAGCAGAACGAAACCGCACGGATCCCATTTAGCTACTAGTTACTTTTCCGCATTTACGCAATTCCGTGTTTCCGTACGCTCATGTAATCGCACCCTAATGACTCCTGCACACAGGACGCGATAATGCTTGCCGCGCGGCGGAAATTTGCGCGACAGTCAATCAATATGCTGCTTTCCGTAATAACCTTCTAGCTCTTACAAAAAAACAACATATTGATTGGCTGTCGCATGGACTTCCGCCGCGCGGCAAGCATTACCGCGTCCTGTGTGCAGGAGCCATAACAGTTCATGGTTATGTAGTCAAAAATAAATACTCGATCGTAATTGGTCAATTCTTACGGTACGTCTTACGTTACTATTATGTCAATTTATGTATGGAGGCTCTTTAGCGGCAAGCATTACCGCGTCCTGTGTGCAGGAGCCATTAGCCCTTACAAACGTTTTGTTTATAGCAACTACTTTTTGCGCCTATTTCAATATAAGCCAGTGAAGGTATAATAATTGATTTACATATTTATATATAAATTATTTAATTTATTGTTATTCACAGTTATTTATATTTTATGGAATTGATTATATAGTTTTATATAATAGGGCAAAGAAAGGGAATTGGTGTTAAAATAGTTTTTCATATATAAAATGTTCACTTGTATCAATAATAAATAGATTTATACGAAGTATATTTTATCCTTAAGTTTGTATTTATGTTTCTAAAATTCATATACAGTTCTAACAAATTCAATCGCATTATTTGAAAGCCATTTATTCTTGGATTTTGAATTACATATTTAAAAGAGCGTTTTACTTACATTTGAAGCTCAGTTAGAATAGTATATACCCAGCAAAAAATGATTCGTTGATTGACGTTAAAATGACATCAAATAGACGTTGAAATCGTCAAACCGATGTCAATTTGATATCATTTTGATGTCAATCAACGAATCATTTTTCATTAGATATATAGATGTCACAAACATGAAGTCTTAAATACCCAGCGAGAACGTGACATCGATTCGACGTCTAACCGACGTCGGAGAAGTCTAATAGTGTTTTTCATTGGGTAGAACTGAGTACGTACTGGGAACTCGTTGAGTGCAGGACGGCACTACCCCAGTGTACCACTGGTGCAAGTTTCTTGCATGCCCACTGAAACACTCGCGGCTTGATAAGTACATAACATTGACGCATTTTTTCGGCTCCTTAACTCGATAAATTTACTTTTAAAATGGACATATCGAAAAATTGTTATTTGATACAATTAAAAATAAACACAAAAAAATTAGAATTAAGACTCGAAGATAGTGAAGAGGAGCTATATGAAAAATTATTAAGTAAATATATTGGGAGTACAAATAAGTCTCCGCCGTTTGACAAAAGATGGCCCCACCAGTAAGTTATGGTTGAAATTGTCAGATGTAAAACGTCATATCGTAAGGTTGGACATCTGGCAACACCATAACCTTGAAATATTAGCGATTTTGTATCAGCATAATTCTTTTCGTGCGAAAATGTCGAGTTTTGAGTCGAATAAGCGTCATTTGCGGGAACTTTTGATTTACTTCTTTAATTTGAAGAAATCCGCAGCTGAGGCGCATCGATGGGAGCGATGCACTTGGACACGGTGCATTTGGACACAGCCAATCACAGCACCGTGTGATTAGAGACATTTGTAGGGTCCCTTGGAACAGCGACTTGTGATTGGACTGTGTCCAATTGCCCCGTGTCCAACTGATATACACCCGCATCGATTGCTTGTAGAAGTATATGGTGAGGCTGTTTTAAGTGAGAGAAGTTGTCGTGAGTGGTTTCAAAAGTTTAAGAAACGATGTTTAAGAACGGTGAGTTTGACGTCGAAGACAAAGAACGTAGCGGAAGGCCGAAAGTATACGAAGACACGGAATTGGAAGCATTATTGGAGGAAGATTCGTGCCAAACGCAAGAATAACTTGCACTTACATTAGGAGTGACTCAATAAGCAATTTCACCATCGTTTAAAATCGTTTAAATCGTTTAAAATCGTTGGAAATGATTCAAAAGCAAGGAAATTGGGTTCCATATGAACTGAAGCCGAGAAACAGTGAACGCCGATTTTGCACATGTGAAATGCTGCTTGCCAGGCATAAACGAAAGGATTTTTTGCATCGTATAGTCACTGGTGATGAAAAATGGATCCACTACGATAACCTAAAGAAGAAATCTTGGGAACCACGTGGCCATGCTTCAACATCGACGGGAGCGGTGCATTTGGACACGGTGCATTTGGACACAGCCAATCACAGCACCGTGTGATTAGAGACATTTGTAGGGTCCCTTGGAACAGCGACTTGTGATTGGACTGTGTCCAATTGCCCCGTGTCCAACTGATATACACCCAATATCGACAGCCAAGCCGAATATTTATGGAAAAAAACTCATATTGTGTATTTGGTAGGATCAGCTTGGTGTCGTGTATTATGAGTTGCTCAAATCGGACGAAACCATTACTGGGGCTCCCTACCGAACACAATTGATGAGATTGAGCCGAGCACTCAAAAAAAAACGCGCCCACTACTATCCCAGACACGACAAAATTATTCTTCTGCATAATAATGCTCGTCCACATGTTGCGGCGCCGGTCAAAACCTACTTGGAAACACTCAATTGGGAAGTTTTACCCCACCCGCCGTATTCACCAGACATTGCTCCCTCTGACTATCACTTGTTTCGATCGATGACGCACGGCCTGTGTTACGTCCACGATAGATAACTATATAGGGAAATTTGAAAGTAGTGAAATCAGTGACTTACGTGGACGGTCAACAGAGTGATGGCTCCGCTTTTGGGTCACTCTGCTTTTCACCGAGTTTACCCTGGGTCTCGGGAGCCTGGCGAAACGATTGATGAATCTGGCGAAAAATCAGCGGTGCTTGTTCTCCTGGCTCGGCCTCGGATGTTCCGATACCACGCGGGTTGATGCGGCCCGCGATTCAGAATTTGATTTCGCAACGTTTGAAATATGAAGGGTAGGCAAAAGTAATTGCAACACAGTCGGATTTTACGACTAAGTATAATATGCTGAATAAGTACATGAAGCTACCAGAGACTAACTATGAGAAGAAAATAATTATATATATTGCCTTCTCTACAAATGCGCGCGCTTTTATATGTCGCTTTGTCGCTGAGAGTCGTTCTCCGATTGGTCCATGGAGTTATGGCGAGGGAAGAGATTCATTCCTTTGCATGATGTCACCGCGTCGGTGTCCTGAGTGGTGTTTAGGATTCAGCTTTCATGCTCCTGTTTATGTTGGCTTATCGCACTGAGCGATAGCGGTTTCTTTGGGTCGATCCGTCGATTTCGAGACTCTCCAGCAGCACGCAGCATTCGGCATTTTAATTATAATGTTTTAACGCTCGCGAATATGCATATGCGCACGTACTTACATCTAGTAACGTAGGGATAAAATATCTAGTGATGTCTGAAATCAGACAAGTCGGCCTCCCGGTCTATAATAATATATTATTAATGTTCTAAAATAGATCCGGACGTTACACCTGTCTGAGCAGCACTTCACATCATATAAAGATACCAAAAATTTTATACAAAAAATTGGGTCGATTCGTGGATAGCCTCAAAAGATGAAGCGCTCTTCCGTCGCGGTATCCGTATGCTGCCAGAAAGATGGGAAAAAGTAGTGGCTAGCGATGGACAATACTTTGAATAAAACATAAAGTACCGTTTTTTCACAATAACTGCCCAATTTTTTATAAAAAAACGGCGGAGACTTATTTGTACTCCCAATACATTGTACCGATTCAACTAATTTCATAACCTAACTATGGATAAAATTTGTTATAAAGGCTGCTTTTCTTTTTCTTTTATAAGATACGTAAGACATATATTTATATGTGTTCAAATGCATCAAACATCAAAATAATACACCCACATATACACACACCTTGTGTTAGTGTGTCAATTTATGTCAGTTTTTGCTTCGTAAAAGGAAAGCAGCTAAAAATTATTTATATTGTATACTGTTGTTATACTGTATGATAATTTATGTATTATTGAGTGATGTTCCTATTATTTACATATTATTTACATATTTCAGATGATGATGCGTATACCATCCAGTACGTGAAACTGTTAGTCCAAAATGGATTGTAACCGACGGCGGTAAAGAGAACTTACTAATATATAGGGAAATATATCGGCTGCAAGGAGATAGGTAATGTAATTGAAATTAGATTTTTGCTTGCAATTATTTATGCTGAGAATAAGTTAATAGAATCACAATAAAATGTCCAGACCTTTTGGGGAGCGTTTCGATTGACTACAGTACGATTGGACACCACCAATCGATGAAAAGAATTATCTAGTGAATTACTAGATCGAACTAATCGTTATAATCTAATTCGTATCCAATCGTACCGTGGTCAATCGGAACCCACTCGACCTTTTGCACATATATATATATATATACATACATATACATACATCTATATATATATATATATATGTATATATATGTATGTATGTATGTATGTATGTGTATATATATATATATATATATATATACATACATATACATACATCTATATATATATATATATATATATATACATACATATACATACATCTATATATATATATATATATATATATACATACATATACATACATCTATATATATATATATATATATATATACATACATATACATACATCTATATATATATATATATATATATATACATACATATACATACATCTATATATATATATATATATATATATACATACATATACATACATCTATATATATATATATATATATATATACATACATATACATACATCTATATATATATATATATATATATATATATATATATATATATCTTTATAATACTATTCATATTTTAATTTATGGCTCCTGCACACAGGACGCGGTAATGCTTGCCACACGGCGGAAGTTCGCGCGACAGCCAATCAATATGCTGCTTTCCGTAATAATCTTCTAGCTCTTACGGAAAAACAACATATTGATTGGCTGTCGCGCGAACTTCCGCCGCATTACTGCATCCTGTGTGCAGGAGCCATTAGATTTTTTCTTTTTAGAGAAATATTGATATACAACGTGAACATTAATGAGAGTTTGAACTGCCGAAATGAACTGTGATAAAGAAAAAGAAAATGAGTTTTACTTAAGCTCAACATTATCCGAACAAAATAACAGTCAAAAGTGTGCTGGTAAATATATTTGAATTACACGTATTTGTATACATTCATTATGTATACATAGTATACATAGTATACATGTATACTAGAGATGCCCAATTTTTAATCGATTCGATTCTTTCCCTAACAAATTTAGGGAAAAAGGGTTGCTCGTGCTGCTTGCATGTTTCATACTTTTCGCTTTTAAAAAGAGATGGACGCCTAATCAGACGCTTGGAAGAAACAATCGAGTTAGTTATCTTGCTTTTGCTTCTTCCAAACATTCCAATATACTTTTGTCTGGTTTTAAATACGAAAAGTGCGAAGAATGCAAACAACACGAATAAACCTATTTTTGGGGAAAGAATCGAATTGATTCAGAATCGGGTATCTCTAATGTATACATAGGCTGCGGTCCGATTCACGCTTATAGCGCTTATAACGCGCTCACGGCCGGTCCGATTTACACTCACGATGTTCTCGTGAGCATAGTGACGTCATAGATTATGCTGCTTAGGGCTATCGCACACAAATTGACATAACTGCATATGCATAGCATAAGACCGTATGTAGCAATGAGCATCGAGTATTAAGTCGCCATATTGGTGTTCGATGCTTAATATTCGATGCTCATTGGTCCATACGATCTTATGCTATGCATATGCAGTTATGTCAATTTGTGTGCGATAGCCCTTACAGTGCTCACGGTGCCCATGATACGGAGGTGGGTCACCGTGAGCACGTACGTTAGATGAGTGGGAAGATGTGAGTGCTGTGGGTGATGTAAGCGTGAATCGGACTGCAGGGAGTCGATTCTATATCTCGAAGTGAAAGTTACAAAAGTGAGCAAATTTACAAGAATATTCGTAATTTCATTGGTCAGTGCCTAGTAAATGTGCTTACTTTTATAATTTTTACTTCGTTTTGAGATACAAAATTGACCCCCAGCTTAAGCACTTAGTGAGTGGTTCTGATACTGGGTGCAATTAACAGCTTATAAGGAAAAGAAAGCAATTTCAGAAATAATGTCTAAAATGTTAAAATTAATATCTGTGCCTATATATATAGAAGAAAGGAATGAAACAATAAATTTAAAACTCTTACCACAAGATGCAGCAAGGGTTACTACAAGTAAAAAATGAAAACATTGATAATAATAAGATTGTGCTATAATAATGTATACATCTGTGATACATGTGTGGATATGCGCTATAATAATGTATACATCTGTGTTAAATGAAAAGGGTAATTCTTAATTATTTCAAGATGCAAATTATATGGAACAACTCGTTATGGATTATTGTAAAAAAAAATAAAGATTTTGAAAAGCAATGAAATATGGAAATTTCAAATAATGGAAACAATGCAAATGATTGATGTAATAGATCCTCCGTTCATAAGTAATGCATGTAATATTTTATCCTTAGAGACAGAAGAATGTGATAGTAATCCTAAAAATATAGGTCAGTATAATTATAAAAAAAACACAAAGTGTTCTTAAATTTAATGTTCACATTGTTTGTATAAAAACATTTTCCCATAAAAATATCTAATTCTAATAAATGAAAAGTCATTATTTATATGGCCATCGAAATGTATATACTTACTGCTTGATAAATATGAGGAACAGAAAGAAGAATTCACAGGAGACATGAAACATCATAACAAAATATAGGATGCCATTGCTGATGATATTAGAAAAATAAATATGGAATATACAATGAACGAACGAATTACAGTGTCAATCAAAATTCAATAGCTTAAAAAAAACATACAAAAAAATATTAGATTATAATTCTGTGTCAGGAAATGACAGGAAGATGTGGCCATATTTAGAAGTAAGTACATAAGAAATATAACTTTCTTGTTCTTCTGTCATGTATATTAAAGATTTACAAAAATGTTTCTGGTTTCTTTCCAGAGAATGCATGAAATCTTTGGGAAATCAGGATGAGCAAATCCCAAAGCTATCGCTTCAGAAGCTGGACCATGTCAAGAGACAACTTCATCTGGATCTGGGACAAGTGATTATGAGGATAAAAAGAAGCATAAAAAACAAATTTGAGAGTGTTCTGAATAATTTTATGTTAGATGAAAGAGGAAAGAGTACAAAGAGAAAAAAGAAGGGAAGCTAAAGACACATGGTTTCAAGAGCTGAAACAACGAGAAAATCAACATAAGGAAAAAATTGAAATGATGCAGAAGCTTTTAGAGGCTATTAACAAAAAATAATTCTGTTTGACAGCTTGCATGTTTTGTTTATACAATTCGTAAAATTCGTATTATTCCTGCTATTCATAATTACTTTTTGTACTTAACCTGCAGTGATTTTTAGTTTATAAATGCGCAATTAATGTTGTGGAATGACTGATATGGTTACTGTGATGTTATTATATTATAACTATTACTTTAAAATTACTATTACTATAAAACAAAATTACTATTATGAGATATCTAATAGATAATCGTATAGTTTTATTTTTATCATATCATTCATATTTTATTTTATCACAATATTATGTGTCATCAAATTTTAGTAAAAATTTTTGTTTTGTTTTGTTAGCACCGATTAAACTTCTATATCCTAAAGTTAAAGTTCTTTAATTATTCTTATAGTATTACAAATATATTTATATAAATATATTAATAAAAATTATTTATTTTGTATGTATTATATTTCCATTACTTACTGCAAGAAATAAATATCGTCGAAAACAAATTGTGCAATTATTTTTATTTTGACTTGTGCTCATTGAAAAACAGCTTAAATTCTTAAATTAAAATACAAAGAAATTTATATAAAAATATAATGTATTAATATATTTTACATACAAAAATATATAATTATAATACAAAATAAGTGATACTAATGTAATGAATATTAATTGTCCCTCATCACGAGATTGTTTATTATTGTTAGTCGTTTAGTATTACCCACTTTCATTCTGTCAGATATTAATCTTCCACGAAGTGTATCTTGGTCATATATTTCGTTGGAGCCTATCAAATCACCTTTCAAGATACAAATATTTTGCAGTACACAAGTTGCTACCAAATATTGTGGAATTTTCTCTATGGTGACTATAGGTAGGCAATCAAGAATGCTTCTCCATCGTCCTTTCCACAGTCCAAATGCTCTCTCAATAGCCATTCTTGCAGAAGATAAACAAAAATTAAAATTTTTCTGTCTGGTTCTGCTGTTAAGTGTCCATTGTCTTTAAAAGGTATCATGATATGAGGATGGATGCCATAGGCAGAATCTCTGACAATATGTGAATTATTAGGGAAATAGGTCTGTGGATTGTCAATATATCGGCTAACATTAGAGAGCCAAAAAACACGTGCATCGTGCACTGACCCAACATTCCCAGCCAAAACACTCGTGAAAAGTAAGTTTTGCGTACAAACAGCCTAAAATATGAAATAGAAAATGTTATACACAGAAATATTAGAATAATAGAAACAATGGAAATATCCAATTATTTCTTAGACATATTCTTAAAGTTCTTACCTGTACATGGATTGAGTGATATCCTTTACGATTCACATATGACTGTTTATCATCTTGTGGAGCTTTAATTTTAATGTGAGTGCCATCAATGGCTCCTATTATATTGGGAAATGCACTAGTTCTTTCAAATTGCCTCATCACTTCATTTGCTCTTTCATCACGAGGCCATACAATAAATCGAGGAGCCAAAGCATGCAAAGTATAAGCAACTCTCTTCATAGTATAGAATTGCTGTAGCCTTCCTTAAGTTGAATTTTATACACACAAATCTGTAAGCCAGATTTCATATAATTCATGTTATTAAAATGAGATAGTTCTCCATTATTTTTTATAAAAAATCATAAAATACCTATATGAATCTGGTGTTGCCATCATCCACAAAGCCATCAAAAGTTGCTTCTCTGCTGATATAGGTTTTCTGCCACTGATTGAGTTTGTGGTACTTAATGCAGATCCTATTAATCCTAATAGGAATTCAAAAGTTGCAAGCAACATTCTGTAAGAAAAAGAATAAAAATCTCACAATCTAATCTAATTTAACCTATAAGTAAAATTTCTAAAATTGAAATTTTTATATATTTATCAAACTTGAATAGAAAAACTAACTATACCTGAAATGCGTTTTAAATTCTTCTGCAGTGTAGTTGGGAACAACTTTTTCAATATAATCTTTCACACGCGGTCTCATTTGATTTTTACTTCTTATTTTCTTTAAAACTAATTTTCCAATGGTTATAACATTTTCTGTTCTTTTATCTTCATTATCATCACTACTTGAAGATGTATCCATTGCAAATTCTACATCACTATCATCACTTTCCCAACAAAATTCTAAACATTGCAGCAATATTACATTTTTCTCAATATTGTCCATTTTAATGACAAGAAAACTGTTATCCGATTCACGCTTATAGGACTGTAAGCATGAATTATCTTTCTTTGACACATTCACTGCAAAGATAAAATAACGCTTACAGTCGGTCCGAAACGAAAACACCTACAGTGTGTTATTTGAATCGGACCGACCATGAGCGCCCTAAGCATTACAAGTACTATAAGCGTGAATCGGACCGCACCATCATAGGAGCACCTTTATCACTTGTCACTTAAACGTGCCTAAGCGCGCGAAATCTCAGCCCAGTTATTGGTGAAATATAATCGCTTCTCGTTTGAAATTATAGCCTCGACATTTTTGTATGAAAGTTTTCGTTTTAAAATGTTGTAACGCTATTTGCGTTCGATGCGGGATATGCTGCGAGTCGGTGCGGTCCGGATTCGTGACAGTGGTAATAACTTGTGAAGCCAGTGATATAGGTATTAAGATGATATCTATTCTACTTTAAATGGCTATTTACAATGCGTATGTACAGTTTATCTTGACGCCGTTGGTTTGATGGTCGAGTTTTTGCGCTCGTCGTGCGAGTCTGTTGACTTTTGCCGCAAATGATTTGGTAACGCTGAGGCTGCTGGCGGCCGCGGGACGCGGTCGGTGTGATGACGCGTCGATTGTCTCGCGCTCTCGGCGAGATGTTTACATTCGGGTTTTTAATTCCTGTCGCGGTGAGATCCGTTATTCGACGAGAGCAATAATGCTCTGAATGCGCTGCGCTGCTGCGACTCCCAGTGAGGCGGAGTTCGTCGGGCGGTCGAGCGGGGTATTGGAGGTGACGCGTAGGTCGGTCCTACGGTCATCAGAGCGGTGTCGAGGATGTCGACTCTACGTGTCGACGGAGCGGTAATCAAGGATGTAGACTTTTACGAATTCAATAAGTCTACGCGGACGTCGACGTCACGAATTCAACGTCGACGGAGCGGTATCGCGGATGTCGATTTTACATATCCAATGAGTCGACGGAGCGGTACCAAGGATGTAGACTTTACGTATTCAATAAGTCTACCGGGAAGTCGACTCTACGTATTTAATGAGTCGACGGTAACAAGGATGTAGACTTTACGTATTCAACAGGTCTACCAGGATGTCGACTCTACGAATCTAACGAGTCGGCGGAGCGGTATCGAGGATGTAGACTTTACGTATTCAATAAGTCTACCAGGATGTCGACTCTACGAATCCAACGAGTCGGCGGAGCGGTATCGAGGAGAATCTAGGAGGCGGTGGTTCTGGTAGCGGTATTCGCGAAGATCTGCTGTCGGAGCCTTGGCTTTGGTCAGCGGAATGTCTCGGAAGACTGCTTGCTTCCAAGGTATTCGCGCTGTTTTTTATACCGATTTGGTGTGTTTCAATGTTTATCGTTTATCGCGTTCGGTCGGTGGTGTTTACATATTCGCCAATTACTGTTTCGTAGCGATCCGTGTCGTTGGGCCGTGGTTCTTTCGGTCGCGGACGGATCGTTACAACGTTCTAAAGAATCTGCCACATTAAAATAACACCTAGTAGTTTCGAGACACCCTATATATTGCTGCAACTTCCACGTTATTACTTGTTATATTTCGTTACGGCAATGTAATAGTTACATAACTGAGTTTGCTGTGTTATTTAGCTAAATTTCTTTTTACAATAAAATTCGGTAAAACTTGAGTTTAGGGGACCCATTTCCAATGTCTTTATATTGGTATATGTTATAGAAATATTTATATTGGTATATGTTATAGAAATCACCCTCCTGAGTAACGTTGAAAAGATTTTAGCTGTCGCTCATTGTTTATTAAAAAGTTATTAACAAAAGAAGTTCAAATATAACGAAATTTTTTTAAATTAGTAGTAGTTTATTAGATTAAAGAGATTTGTTCTATTTCATTTTCAATTTAATTTATAAATAACAATATAAATGTTTTATTTTAAAGGACAAACACTAGGCTATTAAGCCGTTTAAAGGAATAAAAGATTATAATACATGAGAAAGTTAAAGATAGACACAATAGACTTTTGTACATATACAGATTGTTATCTTCCCGTTTAGTAATAAAAAATTATCACTTTTCTACTTACCCATTATAAAACTGAATTAAAAAAGATGATATATAAGCGACAAATTTCATTCTCAAAACATATATTATGCGTTAAGGTCCAGTTCCACAATCTTCAGTTAACTTAATTGGCTGGTTATTCCATTGGACTTGACCAATTGCATTTGACATTAAGAAGAGTTAATCAGAATTAACCAACCACTATTGGGACTTAACTAGTAGTTAAAATTAAACGGATGTTGTGAAACTTGGTCTAAGACTTATATTTTATTGCGACCATGTTGAATTTCCCTGATGGAAAAATTTGCTGAAAATGTAATGAATTCGTTGAAAATACAATGAAATCGTCGAAAAGAAAAATGAAAGTTACTGAAAAGTTGCTGAAAATATTTCATAATAAATCATGATTTTCTTCATGAATTGTTATGAAAAGTGTGATGAAATAATGAATTTTAAATAAATATTGATGAAAAGTAATGAAAACATTTTGAGATATTTAATATTATGAAATCTACTCAATTTTAATGAAAACTGAGTAAACTGTAATGAAACCTTGCTGAAATATTGACGAAAAAAGTTCGTTAAAACATTTCTCAATTACTTTCAAAATTTTGCTGAATTGCACTGAACTTTGGTAAAATAATAATAATTCATAATTAATTGTAAATAAGTATTTTATGTATCTTAATGAAAAATTTCGTAAAAAAGTTTTGAATAAATAACGAAATCGTGCTGAATTTCACTGATAATTTATGATGCTAATTAAAATTTAATTTTTTTATTTTTCTATGTATTAGGATATGAAAATTCTCATTGACATTTCCATAAAAATTACTGAAACATATCGAACTTTACTGAAATATATGGAAATCTGATTTCTTCACTATGTTTCAACATAAATTCATACGATTGCTAATTTGCATCTAATATCCCAAACAGCACAAAATACTTATAAAACATTTACAAAGTATTTATAAGATTTATATGAATATTTTATAAATATCTACCAAAATATTTCATAAATATTTTTGTGACCTTAGATTCAATAGATCATAAATATTTATCATACATATAAAAATATTTATTAAAGAATATATATATATATATATATATATATATATATATATATACATATATTAAATATATTTTTTTAAATTGAACTATTCTTAAATTTTTCACTTTATTGTTTCATACGCTATTTAATTCAAGTTAAAATACTTCGAAAATTGGCTTACCATTTCTGAGATTCCTCGAACCAGAGACCTC
Source organism: Odontomachus brunneus (assembly GCF_010583005.1). Taxonomy (NCBI): domain Eukaryota; kingdom Metazoa; phylum Arthropoda; class Insecta; order Hymenoptera; family Formicidae; genus Odontomachus; species Odontomachus brunneus. Next base: position 141,412 of record NW_022639739.1, on the reverse strand, counting down.
TTGAGCTGTTCACCTTACTGCACCTCACTTTGACTGAGAGATACTTCGCATTATATACATATGGTATATCCATGTACAAAAACATGATTTATTTAAAAGAAGAGAATACATCCTTTTAAATGTAAAAAGTATGTTTTTAAAAAGTATATAAAAAGTATTAGGTGTACAACTTTGCTTCCGCCGTTTTCCTATAGATGGCTTTAGCGGTAAGTGGTGGTCGAAATAAATAAATCATAGACGTCATACAATAAACTTGGGCAACTTGGTCAACATAAACCGTGGAAACATTAGTCGATTTGTGTCTGCATCATAAAGTTATTCTCGATTGAAAATGTCAGTTTACGAGCCAAATTCTCGTCATTTGCGGGAGGTTTTAATTTTCTGCTTCAATATGAAGAAATCTGCGGCTGAGACTCATCGAATGCTTTCCAATACTTATAGTGAGGCCGTTATTAGTGAAAGAACGTGTCGTGAATGGTTTCAACGCTTCAAGAACGGTGATTTTGACGTCGAAGACCGGCATAGCGGTGGAAGAGAGAAGGTTTTCGAAGATGCAGAATTGGAGGCATTACTTGATCAAGACTCGTGTCAAAATCAAGAAGAATTGGCACGATCATTGGGAGTGACTCAGAAGTGACAAGCCATTTCAAAACGCCTCAAAGCCATGGGAATGATTCAGAAGCAAGGAAATTGGGTGCCGTACGAATTGAAGCCGAGAGATGTTGAACGGCGTTTGTTTGCTTGTGAACAGCTGCTTGAAAGGCAAAGACGGAAGGGATTTCTGCATCGCATTGTGACTGGGGACGAAAAATGGGTTCATTACGATAACCCCAAGCGCAGAAAATCATGGGGAGTTCCCGGCCATGCTTCCACGTCGACGGCCAAACCGAATATTCACGGCTCCAAGGTCATGCTCTGTATTTGGTGGGACCAGCTCGGCGTAGTGTATTATGAGCTGTTAAAACCGACTGAAACAATCACAGGTGATCGGTATCGAACGCAATTGATGCGTTTGAGCCGAGCATTGAAAGACAAACGGCCGCAATACAACAAGAGACACGATAAAGTAATTTTGCAGCATGACAATGCTCGACCCCATGTTACGAAAGTGGTCAAGACATACTTGGAAACGTTGAAATGGAATGTCCTAT
>NW_022639739.1:139437-140251 GCF_010583005.1 Odontomachus brunneus | reverse complement strand
TCGATTTCAGGAATGGCCTTTAGCTCCTTCTTCGCAGCGGCTAACTGTGTGACGATAATGCACCGTCACACACTGCGCTGATTATTCGTGATTTTTTAGCCAAAAACTCGACTAATATCGTTCCACAACCACCGTATTCACCTGATTTGGCTCCATGCGACTTCTGGCTCCGGGGACACCGTTTCGAGTCGATAGAAGAGATTCAAGCCGCTGCGAAGAAGGAGCTAAAGGCCATTCCTGAAATCGATTATTACAACTGTTTCGAAGATTGGAAAATCCGTTGGAATAAGTGTATTATATCAGGGGGGGATTACTTTGAAGGGGACGAAATTGATTTGCAAGAATAAATAAAGAATTTTCGAAATAAATGCAATGTCACCTTACTTTTTGGACACAGTAGTATATATATATATTTAAAAAATATTTACTTGTAATATTTACTTTTAAAAGTATTTACTTTTAAAATATTTACTTTTAAAAGTAAGTAAAATATAAATGAATTATTTTGTAGATTTAAATAAATTGTTTTCTGATAAAAGAAATTTTAATTTGAAACACAAAAAAGATACTTTTAATATTAGAAAATAATTTATTTAGATTGTGACAGTCGAACTCCGCATGTCGGTTGTTTAATGGATTTCGCTCGTCGGAGTCCGGGTTCAATAACTGGTTGACACAAGCAATTAACAAAAATAAATAACAAAAGTTTATTAAGATCCTTTGATACAGAAGAGCAGTCAATAATTCGCGTGTATCGGTGTAAGACGGAGCCAGTAATCGGGTCGCGATCTCGGTCGAACGCATCTCGCGCTTT
>NW_022639739.1:139174-139427 GCF_010583005.1 Odontomachus brunneus | reverse complement strand
TATCACTTGTTTCGATCAATGGCACACGGCCTGACTGACCAGCACTTCCGGTCTTATGAAGAAGTAAAAAATTGAATCGATTTGTGGATCGCCTCAAAAGATGACCAGTTTTTTCGATGCGGGATTCATACGCTGCCCGAAAGATGGGAGAAAGTAATGGCCAGCAATAGACAATACTTTGAATCATAAATGTAAAACCAGCTTTTTACAATAAAGCCTCGAATTTCGAAAAAAAAACGGCGGAAGCAAAGTT
>NW_022639739.1:129449-132081 GCF_010583005.1 Odontomachus brunneus | reverse complement strand
AGCCGCTGCGAAGAAGGAGCTAAAGGCCATTCCTGAAATCGATTATTACAACTGTTTCGAAGATTGGAAAATCCGTTGGAATAAGTGTATTATATCAGGGGGGGATTACTTTGAAGGGGACGAAATTGATTTGCAAGAATAAATAAAGAATTTTCGAAATAAATGCAATGTCACCTTACTTTTTGGACACAGTAGTATATATATATATTTAAAAAATATTTACTTGTAATATTTACTTTTAAAAGTATTTACTTTTAAAATATTTACTTTTAAAAGTAAGTAAAATATAAATGAATTATTTTGTAGATTTAAATAAATTGTTTTCTGATAAAAGAAATTTTAATTTGAAACACAAAAAAGATACTTTTAATATTAGAAAATAATTTATTTAGATTGTGACAGTCGAACTCCGCATGTCGGTTGTTTAATGGATTTCGCTCGTCGGAGTCCGGGTTCAATAACTGGTTGACACAAGCAATTAACAAAAATAAATAACAAAAGTTTATTAAGATCCTTTGATACAGAAGAGCAGTCAATAATTCGCGTGTATCGGTGTAAGACGGAGCCAGTAATCGGGTCGCGATCTCGGTCGAACGCATCTCGCGCTTTGGTAGGAGGAGCGTATAGCGTGAACGGTGTATCGCGAAAGACGCTGTCGATAAGTAGCGAGACGCGACGATGGAAATTCGATGGCCGCGGACGCCCGGCGGTAACAGTGGTATGATCGTGTTGTAGTATGTAGCGTTATGTATCGGGCGAATCGCTTGTCGCTAACGCGATATATGCAAGTATCGATAACGTTCGAAGCGCAACGAACACACTGGCACGTATATGTACTTGCAGGTCGAGAAAGGATACGATCGGTACCGAGAATGCTCGACGGGGTTCGTAAACACACGAACTCGTTGGCCGATCGATGGAATCAGATTGGAAGGTGAAGTCGGTGTCAAGAGAAAGTCGGTGTTCTCGACGGAGATAGCGAACACACAATCTCCTGGTCCTGGGTTTTGCCTGTACAGGTGCGGAAGCAGACGGGAAGACAGAAATGATACGGTCGAAGTCCTCGTTCTCCGCTCTTGAGCATCGAGTTCGGTGTACGGTCCGGATCGATCTGGTGCCGCTTATTTCTCGGCCACGGTTATAGCCGATCTTTACATCTGTCAATCGTTGTTGACATCGTGCACGCTGTGGTATTGTTTAGATGCGTGATGGACGCGGTGCTTGTTTATGTGTAGATTATTGGCCTTGCGGCCTTTGTGTGGCGCGTAGCGCCGTTTGCAGTCCGACGGGTGTTATGTCGGGCTGTTAGTAACGATGCGTGTGAGGCATCGTTACATCACCCTCCCCCCCCCCGGGTTTAGGAGGTCTGGTAGCCGTTGGTTCAAGCGCAAAGTCCAACCAGAGGACCTCGGCTCCTGGCACTTCGTACCAATTGCTTTTTGGCTTTGCCATTATCAAAATTCCTCTCTGTTCGAGACAATAGAGAAGAATGTTCTCGGTCTTTCAGTGCTCCTCTTTTATACTTCATTTTCCTGCTCGGCTTCCTCGTCCTTTTCTCCGTTGTTATTATTTGTCGGTTTTAGGCCTTGTACTTCTATATATTCCTGTCTTCTATATATTCCTATACCATTTGCTTTGTTTACTTTTTAGATTTACAATTACTGGAGATATTATGTTCTTCCTCACATCCCGATCGTTTCGTCATTCCCTCTTCGATTTCGCATATATTTGGGACTTTCGTTGTTGTCGTACGTAGCGGTGGCGGTATCGTAATTTGTAAATCTGTCCAAATGTCTGTTCCGTATTATAGGACTTCCCAAATTAGGTAGCACTCTTAACTGTCTCTTGTATTCCTGTCCGCGTGTTTGTATTGTTACTCTCACCGTTCCGAGTATTTCAATCTTTGACCCGTAATTGTGGAACTCCTTTTTTCACATCTTTGGTAAGATGATATTTTCAAATTGATAATGTCGTTAAATTTATACGGAATCGCAAATTACATATGCACCTACAAAGGAGGTTCACGTCCTTCCCGATTAGTTTTAATTATATAAAAAATCCAAATTTTTTACTATGGTGTATTTGTTCCATGGTTGTCACAGCTTATGAACATTGATTTGATGAGTTCATGGACCAACGGTTAACATTGCGACACACATCTAATTTAAGGGGGGAAATCCAATTAGAACGAGGAAAAATAAGCTATTTTCAAGAATTTTTTTGTAGGAGAAAGAATGTTTCTATATTTTTCAAACTTAAACATTTATTTATATATGTTTTGGACTGTCCATACGTATTTTTTTTTCCAAAAATATTTAAAAATGGCGGACATATGAAGCATCCCATTTGGCAGGTACGCGTGCGAGTTGCTCAGCTGCTGGACAAATGGCGTCCGTGATATTGATCCTATAACAGGCAGCGAAAAAATTCTTATTATTTATACCCATAATTCGTAATTGAACCTAAAAAAATTGAAAAAAGTCAAAAATTTTGAATATGAAACGCTTATGAAAATAAATTTCCATTTTTTGACGTTTTCTCTGCACAATTTTTGCAATAAATAAGTGATTTTTTATTATAATTTTCACAAACATTTAGGTTCACCGACATTGTACTGATGTCATGAAGTTGT
>NW_022639739.1:120018-128958 GCF_010583005.1 Odontomachus brunneus | reverse complement strand
AATAAATTAATACCCTCTCTGCCAACACCTAAGAGTCGCATAACAAACACCATCCGACGATTCACTTCGTATCCAGTGTTGATTAGTGGTCCTGAATTGATGTTTCTCTGACCACAGCGACAAAGTAAAACTATCTTGAAACCGAGGCCTCGATTCCCAGCTTCTTCAAACTTTACATTCTGTTTACAAACACGACAAACAAGGAGCTCTGTCAAGGCTGTAAAAACGGTGAATATTTCAATCAAACGATAGCCATGCAATGGATTCCAGTGAATATCTTCAGCACTAGCATTGGAGAGTTTTCTTGCACTCGTACTTTCACATCCTTCATCTTCACTCTTTTTATTTGAAAACTGATTACCATGGAACTTTCTTTTGCGTGGTTTCGATTGTTTTGGTTCGGCGTGTGTGCCTTTCGGATAGGACATTTCGAATTTGCACTGTCGTTTTGTACAGGCCGAACTTCGGAGCTAAACTGAAAACCGGTTCTGCTCGATGCCAGCGCCAACGGACCCAACGGTTTCGACTAAACGTAACAATAGAAATAAAAGCCATCTACCAGGGGTGCGTTCCAAAACCTACAGTAAAACTATAATTACATCTCTATACGTTTTGGATCGCAGCCCTGAAAGGTAAAATCCCCGCTCCGGGTGAGTATACCTGCTGCGTGCTATTAGAGCCTCGACGCTGCTCAAGAGATTTGTTGCGCTCGGAGGCCATAACTTCCGAACGGCTGCGAATTTCGATTTAAAACGTTGGGAACATATTCTTACAATGTTAAATAAACATTTTATGCAAAAAAAAAAAATTCGATTTTTTGAAAGTTCTAATTGGATTTCCCCCCTTAAACTCTGATAACAACTGTGGGTTTATAATTTACTGACCATTGTTTGACTTTGCATTGTACATCGCATATATTATACTTAAATCCTCTTGAGCCGTTTTATTATAATTTATTTGTTAGTTTTTTTTAAATTAATAGTATTTCCAAAATTTTTACATCTAAAATTATTATAATATTGGGAGTACAAATTAGTTCGGTTCGTTTTTTTGTGGTAAAAAATGCATTTATTTCAGAACAAAATGAATGAACAGATTAATCAAAGTATTGTCCATCGCTGGCTACTACTTTTTCCCACCTCTCAGGCAATTTTCGAATTCCATCTCGAAAAAATGTCTCGTCTTTTGAGGCGATCCAAGTTAGGAGCCAATTTTCGATTTCTGCGAAAGAAGTGAACCGGTAAACTGCCAAATCGTGCTGCATCCGTCGGAACAACCAGTAATCAGAAGGAGCAATGTCCGGCGAATACGGCGGGTGCAGTAAAATATCTCACTTGAGCGTTTCCAAATAATTTTTTATGACTTTTGCGACATGAGGCCGAGCGTTATCATGCAGAAGAATAACTTTGTCATGTCTTTGCTCGTATTCCGGCCGTTTTTCTCGTAATGCACGGTTCAAACGAATCAATTGTAGCCTATACCGATTCTTGACTCGGATTTTCATCGAGTAATGCCTCCAATTCTTTGTCTTCGAATTTTTTTGGCTGTCCAGAGCGAGGCTTGTCTTTAACGCTGAAATCACCATTCTTCAAACGTCGAAACCATTCCCTACATGATTTATCATGTTGGAGCATTGTCACCATAAACTTCTACAAACATTCGATGCGCTTCAGCTGCACTTTTCTTCCAATTAAAGCAGAAAACTAAAACTTCCCGCAAATGCTGCTTAGTTAACACAAAATTTGACATATTCAACACAGTAAAAAACAAGGGTTTTGTATGAAACTCAAAGCGATATAAATTGAATATTATTGACAGATGTCTAATTTCTCTAAAACCACCGAAATCAGCTGTCACTATGAAACATTCATAACAGTCAGAGCCATCTTTTGAAAACGGACCGAACTAATTTGTACTCCCAATATTAACTTTAATTTAAAAATTAATTAAAATTTTTGCCTTTTATTAGCTAATATTAAAAATTCATGTAATTTCATATTTATACAAGTTATAGCACAACAAAAAAAGATGAATCAATGTTGATGACAGATTATCATTTTTCTGTTTAATAATAAAAAATTATCATTTTCCTATTTATCAACATTCTACTTATCAAAACTGAATTAAAAAAGAAAACAGTATATAAGCGACAAATCTTTTTCTGAGAGTATATTCTGCACATTAAAGTAAAAAAATTTTCAAAACTTCAAAAAATCTTAAGAGAACGTTATACTACATATTATTTAATTTATTATTATTATTATGTATGTTATTAATTTAACTGATGTTATTTTCTTACTTGAATAGCCTCAGTTACTCTCAGAATTTGACAAAAAATACCACTTTTGGTTACTATTTTATTTTGATATCTAACAAGGGAATCTTGCAAACCCCAAAATTTCAGATTTTAATGAAAACTTGCACAAATGTAGGCCGGGTTAGGAAAACGCGAGTAAAATTCGAGTCCCGGCCTAGTAAAACCGCGCTCTCGATATTTTTCTCTCTCTGGAAAGATACGCAAATTTCGAACGCACGGCGTCCTGTACCACCTGGTACGCCCTCCTCTTTCTAGATAAATAAATGAATTTAGATAATTTCAGTTAATGCTAAAAAACGTTTTGAAGGGGTAAAACTATCCTTCAAATATAAAGAAATTTTCGGGTTTTTCAATATATTTCGTAAACTAAATAAACTATAAAAAAAATGATTTATATAAAAGTTTCATAGAGAATTTTCCTCTATTTAACTGTATTCTTTATTTTTTGAAAAAAATATTTTTCAAAATTCACTCTTTCTGTCCTCTATGTAATATATTATCGTATTGAAATTCTAATTTTAATAAAATTTGGTAAAAATGTAGGTTAAATAAAGTTAATAATTTATAAAATTTTAGTTGATGCTAAAAGATGCTTTGAAAGAGTGAAACTACCTTTTAAAGACACAGGGGTTTTCGATTTTTTCAATATATTTCATAAACTAAATAAAGTATCAAAAAATTTTTCATACAAAGGTTTTATAGTAAAAATACTCAATTATGCCACTCATTTTTTGAAAAAAAAAAAACAATATTTTTAAGAATTCATTCTTTGTTTCTATATGAAAGTGTATCTTGATATTATAAGTTTATTATCAAGTTAAATCATGTTATATTCTATGTGTATCCCTATTCATAATTATATTAAAGCATAAGAAGATTCATTGTTCATTATTAGCTCAAAAGGTTTTCATGTACAGGCTGAGCTAATTAGCGTACGGGAAGCGGCAGCCGAAAGAAAGACGTCTTGGCCGGCGCGCGACCTTGACACACGCGAATCGCGATTCGCTGTGTCCTTCCGCCTATAGTTACGAGACACAGCGAGGCTTGATGCACTAACACATGTGCATGACATATCCATGTGCTGAATCGACGGCGAATCGAAGCGTTTCGGCTGTATATGTGTATGTAGAGATGAAACAACGAAGCGGCGACACATTCTTAGATTCGGCGTCGATTCGGCACACGGATATATCATGCACATGTGTTAGTGTATCAAGCCCTTGCTATGTCTTGTACCTGGGCGGAAGGATGCAGCGAGTCGCAATTCGTGTGCATCACGGTCGCGCGCCGGCCGAAGATATGTTTCTTTTGGCTGCCGCTTCTCGTGCGCTGATTAGCTCAGATAAAATAATTAATTTTTCGAAAACTATTGCGAACATTGCAAACCGGCACGGGATTTTCTTGCTCATCTCAATCCGTTCTATGTTCTCGCAAAGTATGATCATGGAGGTCTGGGACATCCTGTATATACACATTTCATTTTTGTTATATTGATAAACTATTCTTTTACGTAACAACTGTATGCGCAATGTAAGAATAATCATATAGCTTCTAATTATCGTGTAATTATCTTTTTGATGTTTAACATTGAAAATATATATTGTTTATTTTACGTAACAAATGTGTATGCAATATAAAAATGGTGTTATGTGCACATAGAAATCTGTCAAGCTAATAATTGAACAATAAACCCTCTTATGCTTTAATATAATTATGAATACACGTAGAATATAACATGACTTAACTTGATAATAAACTTATAATATCATAATACATAATAGGTACACTTTCATATAGAAACAAAGAATGAATTCTTAAAAATATTGTTTTTTTTTTTCAAGAAATGAGTAGCATAATTGAATAAAGATATTTTTACTATAAAACCTTTGTATGAAAAATTTTTTGACACTTCATTTAGTTTACGAAATATATAGAAAAAATCGAAAGCCTCTGTATCTTTGAAAAGTGGTTTCACCCTTTCAAAGCGTCTTTTAGCATTAACTAAAATTTTATAAATTATTGACTTTATTGAACCTACATTTTTATACCAGGTTTTATTAAAATCACAATTTTAACACAATAGATAATATATTACATAGGGGATACAAAGGGTAAATTTTTAAAAATATTTTTTTTTCGAAAAATTAATGACAGTTAAATAGAGAAAAATTTTCTATGAAGCTTTTGTATAAAACATTTTTTGTTATTTCATTTAGTTTACGAAATATATTTAAAAAATCAAAAATTTCTGTATCTTTGAAGGGTAGTTTCACCCTTTCAAATCGTTTTTTAGCATCAACTGAAATTATCTAAATTCATTTATTTACCTAGCTTACATTTGTGCAAAGTTTCAATAAAATCTGAATTTTCGGGTTTACGAAGCTCCCTTGTAAGGTTACTTTTTGTCAGGAAGCAGTCACTATTTCACTCTTTTTGTTCCGATAACTAGATAATAGCGCTATATATTTTGTGCATCAACACATTTTCTGCACAATTAAATCATTAACTATGATACAGTTTATATAATCGACATACATATTAAATAGGCCATATAGAAACTAGTTCCCTTTGGAAGTAAATTTACTAGTAAATTTACTAGTATTAGTATATGGTCGTTTATAAATTGATCATTTAAATAATTCTATATATTCTCATAAAAAAATTTATTATTTAATAATTGACATATATATATCATCTTTGTTTTTATATCTTATAATTTTCTTCAGCAGTCTTGTGCATAAAATGTATAACTAGTTTTTCCATTACAGTTCTGACTGTATCTTCCTTAATACGCAATATGATGTATAACATAAAAATATAAAACAAATGTGTGCATATATATATATATATATATATATATACACACACAGGGTGTCCCATTTTAAATTACGCACCTGAATATCTCGTCAGGGGAGCCACCAATCCGAAAATAACCCTTACAAAAGTTGTTGGGACATCGGATGGTTTTCAATTTCACCTTGACCTTGACCTTCATGCTCAAGGTGAAATTGAAAGTCACCATTCGATGTCCCCCTCCGAACCCAACAACTTTTGTAAGGGTTGGATTGGTTGCTCCTCGACAAGATATGTATTCAGGTGCGTAATTTCAAATATTTTGTCCTTAAAATAACTTCTGAAGGTCATTCCAAAGAAGAGCCTCAAGTACCCATCTAAACGTAAAATTTTGCGCTTTTTCGGAAGCCGGGGTCAAAAATAGGAGTTTCTATTTAAAAATTCGATTTTACCTTCAATCGACCTTAAAGGTCAAGGTCAAGGTGAAATTGAAAATCACCATCCGATGTCCCCCTCCGAACCCAACAACTTTTGTAAAGGTTATTTTCGGATTGGTGGCTCCCCTGACGAGATATTCAGGTGCGTAATTTAAAATGGGACACCCTGTATATGTGTATATATATATGTATGTATGTATATATATGTATATATACACACACACACATATACATATACACACATGCATATATACATATAACGCATATACTATATTAATAAAATTTTATATTCAAACTCTACAATATATATGTTTATTCAGTATTAAAGTTTATATATATTTTCTATAATTGTGTGGAATATATATATATATACATATATATATATAATCTTCGACAAATTACTTTTCAGGAATATAATCGTTATCACATTGTAACATATGATATGTTTATAAATGGAACTTAGTATGTATGTATGTATGTATATATATATATATATATATATATATACACAAGGTCATCGAGATAAATCCAGAAATTTAACTTGTTTACTTATAGCAACGACGTCAGCGCCGATTTTGAATGCATAACGCGTTTGTGGCACGTCACGACAAGATCATTCAAGAGACAATCACCGAGCAATTAACAACCAGTAGTGAGCTGAGAATATGAGCGGAAGACGATAATAAACGCTTCGCACCAGCAAATTACGAAAATAATCGCATGGTTTGACTACAAAAAGACGCCAGGTCTTTTTGTAGGTGGTTGGCTATGGCAAGTTTATGCCATAGCCAAAAAGTTCAGAGAGTCTAACAAGAAAGAGAAGGTTACTACTGATCGGACAATACACAAAAAGCGATCTGATGACATCATGGTATCTCTTCGTCGAGGAGGATTTGAAAGCCGACAGTTACATTAACGTGCTAGAGACGGTTGTAAAGTCCTGGATAGATGAAATAGCCGTTGGAAAGGAATATATGTTCGAGCAGGACTCGGCACCAGCTCACAAGGCAAAGAAAACTCAGGCCTGGCTTTACAACAATTTGCCCTACCGCTGGTCCCCCGACTTATGGCCTCCCTCTAATAGTGATTGCAACCCCCTTGTACTATTACGTATGAGGCGTGATCGAGGCAAAGGTCAATGCAAAACATCACAACATCAAAGATGCTCTGAAGTCCGCCATCATGAAGGTGATGACACATTTGGACAAGAAAGAAGTTAAGTATGTCTACAGCCGGTTTAGATCCAGGCTCGAGAAGGTCGTAGAAGCTGATAGAGGCTACATTGCATAGTTTCATTCTTTTATATTCGTTGATACTTACATACGAATATATTCATGCTTTCATTGTATTTTAATTATGTTTTATTTACATGGTGTTTCCAGATTTATCTCGACGGCCCTGTATATAATTTAAAACTTTATAAAATATATATATATATATATATATATATATATATATATATCCCAAATAAAACAAATACTATATTTATCATGAACATTATACCTATTCCCTGATGGTTTACTTTCATTTGTTTGTTTGTTAAACAATTCTGTACGATTGAATTGTAAAAAAACTTGAATATATATCTTTTTTAGGCATAATAAGATCTAGTTGCAACATTGTTTTGGCTTTAAACAAAACTTAAACATATATTTATCTTTTTCTTTTTAAATAAATGAAGACAGACATATAATTTAAGTCTCACTTAAAACGAAAATAACGTTAGTGCAACCAGGCCTAAGATTCCTATTTCACTTCTTAAATTCTTAATACCTTGCGATTATATGTCGTCTTTTTGAACTCCACTTGTGATTATTTTGAAACAAATACAAATTTAGATAATTTATTTCTGCCACGGTAAAGAATTAATTTATATTCATGGAATACGCGTGGCAAAGTAAAAAAGACGATAGACATAACATAGCAAGACGTGTCTTCTACACATTCTGTGACTGCATTACGCGCGATTTCTATGCACATATATATAGTAGTTATAATCCTGGTACGATCCAGTTTAAAAACTTCATCGCAACTTCAAAGCCCATAAAACAAGCTGCATTCGCGGGAAAGGCTCGTAACATTACCGGTACGACACCTTTATAAAGTGCTGCAGGTCCTTCGTTTTTCATCAATTTAACAAATACTTCACGTATTCCTTTTTTGTACGTGCCTTCTGGCGCTGTAATACACAATAGAATATCAAATAAAAAAAGAGATCTCCTTGATGCTCAGATAAAAAAAAAAGAAAAAGAAAGTTAATGGAAGCCAATAAATGGAAAAGTTAGTGCGGAACCAAAATTAATATAATAACGATAAACCGAATGAATACATAATGAATACATAATTGCCAAACGTACGTTTCGACCCTAAGATTAAATGTCGATAATTATGGATAAAATTGGCGACCTTATAAATTTCAATCATCTTGACATATGTTATCAAGGTCCTGAGTAACATGCAAAAGATTTTAACCATCGCTCGTTGTTTGTTAAAAAGTTATAGACAATCAAAGTTTACCATTTTTAAGTGTGATAATTCGAACTTTCACGCCTCGTAAGTTGTTATTCGTGTACGGTTTAGGGTATGATCCAGTAAGCGTAAAGCTGGCTACACACATTTTTCGTAACAGTAACCATAAGACGTAACGTAAGAATTGACCAATCATGTTGGGAATTGTCGATTCGTGAGGTCGCCATTTTTATGAATACTCGATCGTAATTGGTCAATTCTTACGTTACGTCTTACGGTTACTGTTACGAAAAGTGTGTGTAGCCAGCTTTAAGTTGGTGGCACATAGAAAAACATAAGCAGTAAGCAAATTGACCAATCACAGTCGTTGATTCTTGGACCGTAAGAAGAATCAATGACTGTGATTGGTCAATTTGCTTACTGCTTACGTTTTACTGCTTAAGTTTTTTGTGTGCCACTAGCCTTAAGGAACGTCTACATTGGAAGTAAGCAGTAAGAAGTAGGAAGTAAGAATAAGAAATTGACCAATCATAGTTGATTATTCTTCTCACATCCGACTGTGGTTGGTCAATTTCTTACTCTTACTTCTTACTTCTTGCTATTTACTTCCAATGTAGACGTCCCTTTAAGCGTCTTCTACAATGGCAGTAGGAGTAGTAGTAAGAAATAAACAGTGAGCAAATTGACCAATTCCATTTTCACGTTTCAAAAATAATCGATTGTGATTGGTTTATTTACTTACTGCTTATTTCTTACTACTACTCCTACTGCCATTGTAGAAGACGCTTTAAGGGACGTCTACATTGGAAGTAAATAGCAAGAAGTAGGAAGTAAGAGTAAGAAATTGACCAACCACAGTCGAATGTGAGAAGAATAATCAACTATGATTGGTCAATTTCTTATTCTTACCCTACTTCTTATTGC
>NW_022639739.1:119492-120008 GCF_010583005.1 Odontomachus brunneus | reverse complement strand
AGAAATTGACCAATCATAGTTGATTATTCTTCTCACATCCGACTGTGGTTGGTCAATTTCTTACTTTTACTTCTTACTTCTTGCTATTTACTTCCAATGTAGACGTCCCTTTAAGCTGGTGGCACATAGAAAAACTTAAGCAGTAAGACGTAAGCAATAAACGAATCAGCCAATCGCAGTCATTATATTTTTGGACCGTAAGAAGAATCAACGACTGTGATTAGTCAATTTGCTTACTGCTTACGTCTTAATGCTTAAGTTTTTTTATGTGCCACGGCCTTTACAAATGTTTTGTAACGTCATCGACGAGATACTAGAAAAGACGGTCGGCCTTACGAGCTTTAACGATACGGAGAAATCTCAGAGTACGCTAGCGCATTCTCAGTAACAGCGTGGCCGGAATATGAAACATTAGCTCGAAATGAGCGTAGATGGTAACAAATATGGAGTAGTTATATATATATATATATATATATATATATATATATATATATATATATATATATAATATTTTAC
>NW_022639739.1:117597-118631 GCF_010583005.1 Odontomachus brunneus | reverse complement strand
TTAGTTATACGCGAGAATACGGCCAAAACTTCGTCTCCGCCGTTGCGGCGACGGCCGAGCTTGCCGGCAGCTCTAAAAAAAAAATCTCTGATTCGATAGAGCGGCGGGATTCTTGTGTCGACGAGCGACCTTCCTTCGCGCGACACGAGAGGAACAGGCGACAGAGTCGGAGGAATCATGAAAGAACACATATACGGTTTAACATTGCGCTGTATTTAACAAAAAAAAAAAAACAACAAAGAAAGGTACTACAGAAGACGCGGTGCGGGCTCCGAGTCGCGTAGTCGCGAAGTCATTCGGCAGCTGGATCCGTAGTCGAGGATCCTTCTGCCTCGAGGAGTTCGAACGGCACGAGGCTCGCGAAATTCTCTCGCTACACGCTAATTATTGCATTGGGCGCCAGCCGGGTGCATCCCGGCCCTAATTGTCACGTACCGCGAACCACGTACTTCTCGCCCCTCGGAAACCCGCACTTCCTACGACTGATCACGAGTCGTCATACTCTTTACGCAATCGCTCGCTGTACTGTGCGGTCGCGAACGCGGTAAAGCGGCAGCAGGCAGCGTGGTAAGGACGGCTATTCTCTCGCGGGCCCCGAATCTGAGCCCGCGATCGCGAGGTTGGACAGTTCGTCAAGGATGGAGACGAACCCTTCCGGCTGCCGTCGTGAAGCGACGGCAACCATCCCGGTCTTTTGGCACTCGGGCTGAACGACAGGTGGAAGACAGCTCACCAAAAATCCCTTACTGGGCTCGCCCCTCGTTCTCCGCTGTCTCGCTTGTTCGGCAGCTCGTTCGCTCGCTCTCTACGTCGTTCGCTCGCTCGCAAGATCGTCTCAGCGTTCGCGTCGCTCACTATCCGCACAGTGACGAATTTTTCCGCGAGCGCGAGGCTCCTTAGCTCGCGGTCTCAGCCGCCGATCGCCGCTAAGTCCTATTGGTCCTGCGGGAACGCACGGCTTTAGCGCGGGCGCCTTACAGGGCCCGCGCGACACCGCGAATTCTCTGACTCAGAGTCGACGGAATCCTGTGCCT
>NW_022639739.1:116329-117587 GCF_010583005.1 Odontomachus brunneus | reverse complement strand
TTAGTTATACGCGAGAATACGGCCAAAACTTCGTCTCCGCCGTTGCGGCGACGGCCGAGCTTGCCGGCAGCTCTAAAAAAAAAATCTCTGATTCGATAGAGCGGCGGGATTCTTGTGTCGACGAGCGACCTTCCTTCGCGCGACACGAGAGGAACAGGCGACAGAGTCGGAGGAATCATGAAAGAACACATATACGGTTTAACATTGCGCTGTATTTAACAAAAAAAAAAAAACAACAAAGAAAGGTACTACAGAAGACGCGGTGCGGGCTCCGAGTCGCGTAGTCGCGAAGTCATTCGGCAGCTTGATCCGTAGTCGAGGATCCTTCTGCCTCGAGGAGTTCGAACGGCACGAGGCTCGCGAAATTCTCTCGCTACACGCTAATTATTGCATTGGGCGCCAGCCGGGTGCATCCCGGCCCTAATTGTCACGTACCGCGAACCACGTACTTCTCGCCCCTCGGAAACCCGCACTTCCTACGACTGATCACGAGTCGTCATACTCTTTACGCAATCGCTCGCTGTACTGTGCGGTCGCGAACGCGGTAAAGCGGCAGCAGGCAGCGTGGTAAGGACGGCTATTCTCTCGCGGGCCCCGAATCTGAGCCCGCGATCGCGAGGTTGGACAGTTCGTCAAGGATGGAGACGAACCCTTCCGGCTGCCGTCGTGAAGCGACGGCAACCATCCCGGTCTTTTGGCACTCGGGCTGAACGACAGGTGGAAGACAGCTCACCAAAAATCCCTTACTGGGCTCGCCCCTCGTTCTCCGCTGTCTCGCTTGTTCGGCAGCTCGTTCGCTCGCTCTCTACGTCGTTCGCTCGCTCGCAAGATCGTCTCAGCGTTCGCGTCGCTCACTATCCGCACAGTGACGAATTTTTCCGCGAGCGCGAGGCTCCTTAGCTCGCGGTCTCAGCCGCCGATCGCCGCTAAGTCCTATTGGTCCTGCGGGAACGCACGGCTTTAGCGCGGGCGCCTTACAGGGCCCGCGCGACACCGCGAATTCTCTGACTCAGAGTCGACGGAATCCTGTGCCTGACGGCATCTCTAACTGGCGTGGGCGCTCAAGTGGCTGCCGGAAGTTTTTGATATCCCAGGGCGTCCCCCGGGACCTGGTCCTCAAGGTCCAGCCCTTCCTGGCGCCCTTCCTGGCGCGGCAAGTTAGTCGGGGCCCCCGTCGCTTATGATAGCGAGGGGTGGATCCTGCCCCGCTTGGCTGGTCGTCCGCTTCAGGTCCGCCGTCGCCTCGCTCCGATCGATA
>NW_022639739.1:116071-116319 GCF_010583005.1 Odontomachus brunneus | reverse complement strand
ATAAAAGTAAAAAACATTATATATTAAACATTAATCTATTATACGCAGTATAATAGAAATAACCAGTCATAAAATATAAAATATAAAACACTAGTTATAAAATATAAAATAGACATAAATATATATAAGAAAAAAAACAAATACATTATAAAACAAATTATAAATAAATAAATTAAACAAATAAGGATTTAATCCAGCCACCAATATTTGTCTTTATTTTCTCTGTGTTTATCAGTTATATCTCTATT
>NW_022639739.1:111740-116061 GCF_010583005.1 Odontomachus brunneus | reverse complement strand
CCTCGTTCTCCGCTGTCTCGCTTGTTCGGCAGCTCGTTCGCTCGCTCTCTACGTCGTTCGCTCGCTCGCAAGATCGTCTCAGCGTTCGCGTCGCTCACTATCCGCACAGTGACGAATTTTTCCGCGAGCGCGAGGCTCCTTAGCTCGCGGTCTCAGCCGCCGATCGCCGCTAAGTCCTATTGGTCCTGCGGGAACGCACGGCTTTAGCGCGGGCGCCTTACAGGGCCCGCGCGACACCGCGAATTCTCTGACTCAGAGTCGACGGAATCCTGTGCCTGACGGCATCTCTAACTGGCGTGGGCGCTCAAGTGGCTGCCGGAAGTTTTTGATATCCCAGGGCGTCCCCCGGGACCTGGTCCTCAAGGTCCAGCCCTTCCTGGCGCCCTTCCTGGCGCGGCAAGTTAGTCGGGGCCCCCGTCGCTTATGATAGCGAGGGGTGGATCCTGCCCCGCTTGGCTGGTCGTCCGCTTCAGGTCCGCCGTCGCCTCGCTCCGATCGATACACTTCGTCGTTCTCGTCGCAGCCCGAGCACACAATTAAAACAAACAAAAAAAACAAAAAAATTATAATAACGCGATCTCGCACGCAAAAGCGAGACCAAATTCTCCGCAGTCACCCTTCCCGCGGAAGAAGGGGGCGCGAGCACAGCTCTCCTCGTCTTCCGGCTAATATCGGTGACGGCGAAATCGCCACGTCACAATATATATATAACACAACTTTTATGTATGAAGAAAACGTTTATTAATCGGCTTATTTCAGCACTCGGCCTATTTTCGGTACTTCGGCGTGCATTTTATCAGATATGAAAATGTGTACGGGGTTAAGTTTCATTTATTTATCAATAATTTATCAATTATTGATAAATAAATGAAACTTAAAAAAATTCCTACGTATTTTGATATTATTGTAAATAAAATGATATTTTTCGTAACACAAATTACAAATGTGAACAAATTAAATTGTGCTTCAATTAAATAATAAAGGGAGGAATTAAGAATTATTAATAAATCATAATTTTTATTATGGAATAAGGTTTTTTCTTTTTTTGAAATATTTTAGTCTTTGAAATAAAAAAAAAAGAATTATGCCAACATTACATGGTGTTCCCAGGCGGTCACCCATCCAAATATTAACCGTGCTCAGCGTTGCTTGACTTCAGTGATCAGACGAGAACTGGTATTTTTTTTTTCGTTTATTAGGTTCGTTAGGACCAAAATTACAATTAAATATATACAATAAGCTTAATAAACAAAACTTTTCAATAACAGGTTTAAATAAATCTGAACAGACTCAAACAAGGCATCTCGCAGATACGGTCCATATACAGTTTATAATAAGAAAACGAAGCGGTAATTAACAACAAAATTAACATGCTGTAAAAACAGCCAAGTAATATTTAACAAAATGAATATATATTGCCAGAGAAAAGGTCCAAGAAAAACTGGCTACGCTATCATATATATGAGATCTTATATATTATAAATAAAAGTAAAAAACATTATATATTAAACATTAATCTATTATACGCAGTATAATAGAAATAACCAGTCATAAAATATAAAATATAAAACACTAGTTATAAAATATAAAATAGACATAAATATATATAAGAAAAAAAACAAATACATTATAAAACAAATTATAAATAAATAAATTAAACAAATAAGGATTTAATCCAGCCACCAATATTTGTCTTTATTTTCTCTGTGTTTATCAGTTATATCTCTATTAGGGATAGAAGGAGGAGGGCATACTAGGTGGCGGCGGGACGCCGTGCGTTCGAGATCTGCGTATCTTTTTCGTTCCAGAAAGAGAAAAATATCGAGAGCGCGGTCTTGCTAGGCCGGGACTCGAACCCGGGTCTTTCGCTTGCCGGGCGACTGCTCTAAACCACTGAGCTACCTGACGCTCCACGCTCACGACACTCTCCTCTTCCTAGATAACGCTCAGAGATATCGTTCGGAAGCGACATCTCGGATGCTATATTTCCATCTGTATTCAGTATCACTGTTTTCAAGGTTAGGAGCATAGATTAATTTCTTATTGTTATTATGACGGACGATGTGATAAATAACAGGTATATTATCATTGTTTTGAATGTATTTCTTAGCGTCTAGAAATAAAAAGGTTTCGGGAGGTACAAATCCTGTAGCTATACATTTTTCAAAATATTCATTATTAGGGTATAACGCACCAAATATTAAACTATTTTGCTTTATATTAGCTACGCTGGAGTAGTGATTTCTAATCAGTTTTATTATAAAATTATCGATTCTAGGAATATCGGCCATATCATAAATTCTTTTATTGCTTATATATCTTGTAAAATTGGATTCACTAGACCTGTATTTGCCTAAACACGCTCTAATATATTTTCGTTTGAACAGCCTGATCTTTTCCATAAGAGACTTATATTATACCATATAATACAGTCATAAGTTAAAATAGGTCTAATTAATAATTGATAACAAATAAATTTAGTTTTGCTGTGTAAGTGTTTTGAATAAAACAATCTTTTATGAATCATAAAAGCAATTTTTGCTTTAGTCAATTGGATTTCAATATGGTTATTAAAAAGTAGTCTTTCGTCAATGTTAACTCCGAGATACTTAACGATATTTTTATGTGGAATTATTTCATCATTGTCAATGTCTTTTATGTAAAAGTTTTTGTACGTTCGTTTTGTAATTCTATTTGCTTGTAAGAGCCTTGGTCTAAACAGTATTGTCTCACACTTGTTAGTATTTATTTTTAATTTCCAGGAATGATAAAAAAATTGAATACGGTTAAATATGTCTTGAAGTTTCTCCTGAATTTTAGAAGGCTATTTATCTGCATAATAGATTATAAGACCATCAGCAAATACTATTGATTTTATAAAATAGATGGAATTAGGATTAAAGGTTCTTAAAACATCCGATGTATATATGTTAAATAATATCGGAGAGTTGACCGTCCCTTGTTGTAACCCGTTTTCAACTTTAAATTCGTTTTTTGAATTTTCGGTGCCACATGATGTTATGAAAGATCTATTTAATATCATGCTCCAAATGAGCTTAATTAAATGGTTAGGGAAACCTATTTTCAATAAGCTTGAAGATGAGACCGTCAATCCAGACTGTATCGAAGGCCTTCTCAAGGTCAATTAGACACGCACCTATATACTGTTTATTGTTCAGAGCCCAGTTGATGTCTGATGTTAATTTATTAATAGCATGTATAGTAGAATGCCTGTATCGGAAACCAAATTGGTTTTCAGGTATTATATTATTATTATTGTAAAAACTAGTTATCGCGTCATTAATTAAAGTTTCGTATACTAGTTATCGCGTCATTAAAGTTTATTAATATTTGGCAGGAGACTTATGGAACGATAGTTTGAAGGATCAGAACTATCTCTATTCTTTTTTAGAATTGCGATTACTTTGGCCTTTTTCCATTGTGATGGGAAATACATTTTGTTTAAAAGATTATTAAATAAAGTTGTATAATAATAAATAATCTTTTTTGGTATGTGCTTGAGAGCCATATTAGGGATGTTGTCAAGCCCAAATGATTTTTTATTGTTTAAAGTTTTATATTTTTTTTCTAATAAGTCGACATTAGTAAAATAATTAGGAATATTATTTAAGGCCGTAAGATAACTGGAACAATTTTCAGAATTAAATGTACAGATGGTATTTTCCCTCTCCTGATCTAATATCATATTATCTCTAAGAGGTTTAATATCTCTTTCGACAACCTCATTTAGTTGTTTCCTACCTAAATTTTCGTTTTGCTTATTAGTTTTCGCAAAGTGAGCACCGATAATATCTAATTTGTCATTTATATTTGTAATAAAATAATCGCCAGAGTCATCTTTACTTATTAAATCAGTATTAATATCGACTTCAGAAAGATGTGTCGCTTGTTGCTGGATTCTCATTGTTCCTATGTCAGCTATATCTTTCTTTCTATTAGGTGGTAAACTTAGTTCCTGCAGTTTTTTTGTTTAAAAAACTCATTTATTTCGACATCAAAAGCAAAAAATACATTAATCGAAGTATTTTCCCTCGCTAGCTATACATTTTTCCCATCTTTAAGGCAACGCGTAGATTCCGCGACGATAGAACGATTGGTCTTTTGATGCAATCTATTCGTCGATCCATTTTCGCACATCCTCGTAATTTCTGAAGTGTGTATCCACCAAGCCTTGCTGCATCGACCGGAACAAGTAATAGTCCGAAGGAGCTAAGTCTGGTGAATACGCTGGGTGCGGGAGAACTTCCCACTCGAGCTGCATCAGTGTTTCTTTGACGGCTTTGGCAACGTGTGGTCGAGC
>NW_022639739.1:111175-111252 GCF_010583005.1 Odontomachus brunneus | reverse complement strand
GAAGCGACGGCAACCATCCCGGTCTTTTGGCACTCGGGCTGAACGACAGGTGGAAGACAGCTCACCAAAAATCCCTT
>NW_022639739.1:103779-111165 GCF_010583005.1 Odontomachus brunneus | reverse complement strand
ATAATTGCCATAAGCTTCGAAAAGCAATTTATGAGCTGCAGCTGCAGTTTTTTTCAAGTCAACGTAATGAAGCAGCACATGTCGAAAAAACAACTTATCACGTTCCATATTTAACCCTTTGGGGACGCGTGTCGGCATATAGCCGCCCAAATTAGTTCGTAGCTGCAAGGCTCGCGACGTCTGTCGTTCTGAGCGATAAGATACGCATAGGTATAGTAAAAGAGTCACGTTTTCATTCAAAGACATTAGGGGCCATTAGCGATGAAGTCTTATCTTCCTTATAGCCCGTCGAGCGGCTCCGTCCCCAAAGGGTTAATCAAAAGAAAAAATAGTACTGCTCGCTTAAATGAATCTCTTCGCACTGAATTTTATTGACAAATGTCTAACCTCTAAAATGCAGCCAGTTTCAGATGTCAAAATAAATTGGGAGCGGTGCACTTGGACACGGTGCATTTGGACACAGCCAATCACAGCACCGTATGATTAGAGACATTTGTAAGGTCCCTTGGAACAGCGACTTTTGATTGGACTGTGTCCAATTGCCCCGTGTCCAACTGATATACACCCAATAAATTACACCTACAACTAACGTCATCTAACTGTGAGCCGCAAGAACTAAGTTTACCACCTAATAAATATTTGATTTAATAATGGGAACATATTTTTAGAGTCATTTCTGGGAATATTTTCAATTTTTTTTCCAATATTGATTCATTGAACTTGAAAATTCCAGTCGGTTGTTGGTATCATATAGTAACTTTTTTAGGATGGCTATTGCATTTGTGTTCGGCCATTTTTTTTGTAATCTATGTAATTGTGTCAGTAGTTGGCTTTTAAGTTTTTGTAATTTGGATATTGAGTTATTTAAGTAAGAGTCAATTGAATTTTTTCGAGTTATTTTGGGAACCGCTTTTTTAATTGCCATCAAAATATGATCGTTAATATCCTCAAGATAACCATAAACTTCAGCAATAGGTAAGTTTCGAACTGCAGAAATACTCAACGAATAATTATTGTTTAATATATCCAACCGAATTTAATCCAATCGGCTTTACGATAATTGTACTTTATCGACTCTGCGATGCTTTTTATTAGCGATAGTAGCAGATAGTCGACTATCGGCTTTGTCGGCAAATTTCCGCGGTCCCCGGATATGGTGACGAACCCACTAACTCAAATTGGGCGCCAGGTGTGGTAAGGCCGTACCTCCTCACCAATATTCACTCGCCAAGATCTTTCGATTACCGCCCGTCTTTGATATCGCGGGGACAGAACGGGACCGGTAGCTCTCCTCTTATTTTAGTCGGAGTAGGGCTGGGTTTTATTCTTTTATGGTTGGGAGCCGAGGAAAAAGAAGGCACTCGAACTTCGGTATAGATCCTTTATTAGACCGGTACAAGCGTATTCCGGGCGCTATCCCTATCTCGCTCGCGTCAATACGTTCGCTAATCAACGTGCTCCCAATTTGGAGCTTTCAAATAATTTCGTGCGACCACTCAGCATGCGGTAGGCTTCGAACGACAATTTCACGAAAATGACGAACAGTACAAACGAATGGGAGGTCTTACAATCGGTCGGACTCCTCCTCGCCTTCCCTCCGGGTCGGTCGCCTCGCCTTTCGCTGGTCGTCTCAGCTCCACTTCTGTAGCTCCGCGATGGATCCGGGCTCGCTCTGGGCCGAAGGTCGATCCCGCGCGACTGAGATCTTCCACCAAATGGAGTCGCCCTCGCTGCACCACGCCGACGAGAATACGGCACATGGCAACCGGTATCGTCTCGGTCAGCTCACAAGGCGATATTTCCGAAAGAGCTCGAGAATGACGGTAATCGATGACGGATCGCGTTAACTCGCTAATCGCTCGTGGACAAATCTCTGCCCTTCGGTGGTCGGCGAGGAGAGTTGGGGCACATTTTCTTAGGACGCGATGACCATCCCACTTGCGAGACCGCATACGCTTCGCTAATTAACCCCCCTCTACGCTCAACCGATATGACCGCGGAAAGCTGTCGCTTTTAATCACCAAAATTGTTTGGGAACGCTATGCACCCTCCCCCCCCCTTTTTCGGTATGCGCGAAATCAGGCGAACGGAGCTCTCTCGCCCTTGTGACGGGCGCCCTCCGGCTGCCACGTCACAACTCATTAAAAGATTCAAGTTCAATTTCAGACCTATTTTTTAACGAAACCTCAGCTAAAACAGCATTATGGTCACTGTCATAAGGGATATTGACTAATTTGTCATTATCAGTAGAGTTGGTAATATTGAGTCTGGTGTCGATTAAAAAAATATCAATAAACGATCTGCCGCTAGGAAATGAAGAATGTTCCGTACAATTTAACTTTATATTCAAAATCATTCGAAGTCATCCAATGATTAAGTGCGATGCCTCTGGGATTATTGTTCTCATTCTGCCAACTAGTATGTTTGGCATTAAGGTTACCTGCTACAATATAGTAATGTTCAGCATTATCTAAGTGAAGTTTAGCGAAGAGATTATTTAATTCCGGAAGAAATTCCTTTTGGTTACCGCATTTGGCATATGCTGCAATTAAAAAGAGCATATTGCTATCAGACATATTTATTTTAATAATAGTAGTTTCCAGGATTTAAGGCCACAACAATTCAGGAATATAGATCTATTTATATTTGAGAGACTTACCAATCAAAATCGCTGTACCACCGCCAATACCCGAATTTGATCTATCTTGTCTAATTACATTATAGTCTTTAAACTTCAAGACATGACTTTTATTTAATTTTGTTTCGACCAAAAAAATGATGTCTGATTTTTGCATATTTATTAAATGCATAAGTGAAGCTCTACGTTGATTTTTAATAATGGAGTTAACATTAACCGATATTAATTTAAGTTTCTTAAAATTTAATTTTCCCTCGTTATTATGAGATTGATTAGACATTAGATGCAGTCAACTTATCTAAAATATTTATTATATGGTTAATTTTTGCAGTGTTTGCTTCAATTATTTTTTCTAAGGTAATTAGTTGATTTTGCTGTGCTTTAACTAAATTTAAAACTTGATCACGAAAATTAATAAATGCATCTCTTGTATGGATTTCAGATAATGAATTTATATTACCAATGTTATTCAACACCTGGCTATCCCCATATAACGAATTTGGAGAATTCGTATTTGGATTGTTCTTTTTTAAAACCTGTGAGTAGCTAATATCTTTTGTTACGAAGGAATCGCTTTTACGTAGTGAATCCAATTTTATATAATTTGATGGTATCTGTTTATTAATAAACTTTTTCTTATTTAATTCCAGCATCGGACAGCCACGATAAGAAGCGGAATGTCCATAATTTTTGCAATTTATACAAAATCATTTTTCTCTGGCCATCATATTACTAGCATCGAATCTACAGCTACTCGGATCGTGACCTTCGTTACATTTGACGCATCTGTATTGCATATTACAATTTATTGCTACATGGTCTAATCTCTGACAGCGCTTACATTGAATAATATCTTTCCTTCTCAATGTTTCCCATCTAATTAAATGAAAACAAACATATCTAGCATTTTTTAATTTATTGACCTGACTATCTGCTGATAATTGGACAATATATATAGGTAGTAATTTATTTTCTTGAATGGACCTTTTTGTAGTAAAACGACTTACTTTTTGAAATTTGAGTTGAGGTATCTTTAAAGAATTTAGTTCGTCCAGAATTTCTTTTGGATAATTGGACAATATATATAGATAGTAATTTATTTTCTTGAATGGACCTTTTTGTAGTAAAACGACTTATTTTTTGAAATTTGAGTTGAGGTATCTTTAAAGAATTTAGTTCGTCTAGAATTTCTTTTTCCTCAAAGGAATGATTTAAACCTTTTAGTAAAAATGTCGGTAATTTATTTTCTTTAGGTATAAACGTATAAAAATTTGTGATAGCTAATTCAAGTATTTTCTGTGTTTTTTTGTAATTATCTAAAGCATCTAACTGCAATAAATGTTTAGCATTATTTAATCTTTTGATTGTAAAATTTATGTCACCTAATTCACTCTTAATAAGTGTCACGGTATCTTTGAGGTCCTGATATAAAATGTTAAAAGGCGGCGGTTTATTCTTACTAGTATTTTCCTTAGCAGCGGTGGCCTGGTGGTCAGTAGTTGCTGTTGACTGAGGAACCAATTGAACATTAGACTTAGCTCGCCTATTTCTGTCTTCCTACGAAATATTGCTGATGCTAGTAGAAGTAGCGGAGTTGCAATTTTTTTTCTTCAATTCCGTAAGGAACGACATATTGTTTATATTATTATTTAAATCCTCCGTTTCAAGGCCCGTTAAAATGTCAAATTTATTTGATGTTGGTATATCAGCCGTTATTAACTCAGAATGTTTTGATTTAATGTTGAGTTTCGTTATCTTAATATTTCCTTTATTTTGTTCGTGAGTTTGACTTTGACTAACATTTATTTGTTGATTATCAATATCCATATTTGAAGACGAACTTGACTCTAACGGTTTTGCAATATTTTTCTTTCTACTTTTAGCCATAATTAAACACGGAGTTTGCGAGATTCTTCGCTTTTTTATTCCTTCCAACGACTTACGTTTTAACAGCTCTCGGCTTGCGCGATCCAGAAGATGCACTTTGCCGAGAGCTTTTTTGGTATTAAGAGATGGATCTCTACTCACTCCTTCCGTTACAAGTATTTGAGAATTGTATGATTCCTTAACTCTCGGATCATTTCCGAGTTTGGCGGCGGCCGAAGCCTCCTCAGTAGCGTTGTTTTCCACGGTTGGAAAATGTGGCGAACAATTATATCGCTAACTTTACAAATATGATTAAAAATTCAAGATTATGACAGGTACAAGTACGTGTCGATAACAAGCGCACAAGCAAACAATAACAACTTCACTCTTCGAAAGCTCAGAGTGAACTGACGAGAACTGGTATTTTCAGTGCGGTATGGACGTTGACGATGAAAGCTATGCAATATATGCATATTTTGCATATTTGAAATAAATTAGTCACTGACAAAAAAAAAGTTTAGATCTGAACCGGCTCGTTTCGACGTCGAAATTGTCAAGTCAACATCGATTCGACGTCTTTTCGATGTCGATTTATGAGTCATTTCTCACTGGGGTAATAATAATATAACATCAATGTTACAATCAATGTCGACTTGACGATTTCGACGTCGATCGACGAGTCATTTCTCAATGAGATTGTTATATAACACAAGCGTTATATAACAGTTACATTGTTGAGTGGGAAATTTAACATTAATGTTATGTTACTTACCCACGTAGCACAAAGCACTTGCAAAGCGCTCATATAGCGTTTTTATAGCAGTAAGACATTTGCAAAAGCGCTTTCTGAGCGCTTTGCAGACGCTGCTGTGCTACTTGGGTAATGTGTACTGGGATCTTCCTAATTATAAAAGTTGCGTTCCGATATTCACCCTAGTAAGAAATTATCAGTTTAAAAGACGTCGAATGAACGATTGCTTAACCAAAGAGTCTGGTGAAAATATACGTCAAAATTTTCATTGATTAGACGTTTTTGTGTTCTTCAAATTATACCTCTATGAGACGTCTACTTAAACGTCTATTAGCCGCTTACAAAACGTTTAAAAGTTAAAAAAACGCTTATTAGCGGCTTATTGGACATTTATTTCAACACAACTGGCCTACGTATACTCGGCAACAGGAAAATCTTAACACACAAATTTATGCAATAAATTTAATAGTAATAAGACATATTTATTACGTAAACATAACATTCTAAAATCAAGCGACATAGCAGTGTCGCGAAGCCAAGTGCAAACGCAAGCAACGGACTCGCGGCCGACCGTGTATAGTTATACGACGACTTTAGTTGAATTAAAGACCCTCAAATAAGAGACCTGCAAACTTCGAACGATTGCAACAACATGGCGACCTCCGTGACGCATCATATGGTTATATGTACATGTAAATAAACAATATAAATATGTATAAAATATACAAAGTATGAAATAATATACAAAATATGAAAGTAAATATTATTGTACAGGAGTTGTAAAATAGCTGTGGAAGTTGAAAACATTATAATCATGTTCTTATCCTGTATTATATTGTAATGTTTCCCTTACCTATCCTTACGGAAAAAAACTATTGAGCGCGCAATACTTAGTATTGGTTAATATTAAATTGGCCAATACTTTTTTGGGGAATATTTACAAGAAGCCATAACTGCTAAATCGATTTCTGAACGAGACATAGCATGTTCGCTAGCTGCGTTTTTATACAGTTTTTTAATTTGTTTTTATACGGAATTTCAACATTGCGAAAAAATGAAAGATGTTTATAACATATAAGTTTTATTATATGATAATGTTTTATTATATGATAATGTTTTATTATATGACAATGTTTTATTATGTGACAACGTTTTATTATATGACAATGTTTTATTATATGACAATGTTTTATTATACGACAATGTTTTATTATATGACAATGTTGTATACAATGTATACAAAAGTGATGTACTAAAATATATATTTTATTGTAAGCAATGCAAAATATGTGTCTATATTTATGTTTGCGTTAAACAAGCCTGACACTTCCTTAATTACCCCTGATTAATAGCATAAAAACGAGACATATGCAAAACAAATGTATCATATTCGAAAAACATTAATTACATGCCCTAAGGTAAGAAAAAAAAAAACCGCACAAGGATAACTTCGTCGCCGGGTTTCGAACGCTCGTTTCCGAGCTCAAAAATTTCCGACGTGAAAGCCGCAGTCTGCTCGGCCACGCTGCCTCGTTGAGAGACAATCGTATTTTTAGCCATATCCGTGATACAATTCCGCAACCCAAACTTTATACTGTAATTTCTCACAAACAAAGGCCTATTGGCACAAACCTCAATTAGGATATTGATGCTTAACATCGCAGCTAGCGAACGTGCTATGTTTCGTTCAGAAATTGATTTAGCAGGTTGTGGCATCTCCTTGTTAGTATTAATGAGTACTAAAAGTATATACGTGGAATATTGTTAAAATATATTATATTATCTCTCACAGCATATTAATATTGATTTTAAATAAAATGTAGCTTTTTTATTTGATTTCTCACTATTTTCACACGTGAAAATTTATTCAGTACTATTCGGACGCGAACTTGAGACCTCAGATACCTCCAGGTTCCTAGTTTATCATCTTGGCTGCTGCGCTATTTCTTCAACTGATACTAAGCGTTTTTTATTATCCCCATATGTAGCCAAAGCAGAAATTATAATTTTCTTATAATATTATTTATTATAACCACAAAAATAAACTATTTAATCCAAATATTTAATAAAATATTTAATATATAATAAAAAAAAGTCAGAAATATATATATATATATATATATATATAAAA
>NW_022639739.1:96477-103182 GCF_010583005.1 Odontomachus brunneus | reverse complement strand
GCTGTACCACCGCCAATACCCGAATTTGATCTATCTTGTCTAATTACATTATAGTCTTTAAACTTCAAGACATGACTTTTATTTAATTTTGTTTCGACCAAAAAAATGATGTCTGATTTTTGCATATTTATTAAATGCATAAGTGAAGCTCTACGTTGATTTTTAATAATGGAGTTAACATTAACCGATATTAATTTAAGTTTCTTAAAATTTAATTTTCCCTCGTTATTATGAGATTGATTAGACATTAGATGCAGTCAACTTATCTAAAATATTTATTATATGGTTAATTTTTGCAGTGTTTGCTTCAATTATTTTTTCTAAGGTAATTAGTTGATTTTGCTGTGCTTTAACTAAATTTAAAACTTGATCACGAAAATTAATAAATGCATCTCTTGTATGGATTTCAGATAATGAATTTATATTACCAATGTTATTCAACACCTGGCTATCCCCATATAACGAATTTGGAGAATTCGTATTTGGATTGTTCTTTTTTAAAACCTGTGAGTAGCTAATATCTTTTGTTACGAAGGAATCGCTTTTACGTAGTGAATCCAATTTTATATAATTTGATGGTATCTGTTTATTAATAAACTTTTTCTTATTTAATTCCAGCATCGGACAGCCACGATAAGAAGCGGAATGTCCATAATTTTTGCAATTTATACAAAATCATTTTTCTCTGGCCATCATATTACTAGCATCGAATCTACAGCTACTCGGATCGTGACCTTCGTTACATTTGACGCATCTGTATTGCATATTACAATTTATTGCTACATGGTCTAATCTCTGACAGCGCTTACATTGAATAATATCTTTCCTTCTCAATGTTTCCCATCTAATTAAATGAAAACAAACATATCTAGCATTTTTTAATTTATTGACCTGACTATCTGCTGATAATTGGACAATATATATAGGTAGTAATTTATTTTCTTGAATGGACCTTTTTGTAGTAAAACGACTTACTTTTTGAAATTTGAGTTGAGGTATCTTTAAAGAATTTAGTTCGTCCAGAATTTCTTTTGGATAATTGGACAATATATATAGATAGTAATTTATTTTCTTGAATGGACCTTTTTGTAGTAAAACGACTTATTTTTTGAAATTTGAGTTGAGGTATCTTTAAAGAATTTAGTTCGTCTAGAATTTCTTTTTCCTCAAAGGAATGATTTAAACCTTTTAGTAAAAATGTCGGTAATTTATTTTCTTTAGGTATAAACGTATAAAAATTTGTGATAGCTAATTCAAGTATTTTCTGTGTTTTTTTGTAATTATCTAAAGCATCTAACTGCAATAAATGTTTAGCATTATTTAATCTTTTGATTGTAAAATTTATGTCACCTAATTCACTCTTAATAAGTGTCACGGTATCTTTGAGGTCCTGATATAAAATGTTAAAAGGCGGCGGTTTATTCTTACTAGTATTTTCCTTAGCAGCGGTGGCCTGGTGGTCAGTAGTTGCTGTTGACTGAGGAACCAATTGAACATTAGACTTAGCTCGCCTATTTCTGTCTTCCTACGAAATATTGCTGATGCTAGTAGAAGTAGCGGAGTTGCAATTTTTTTTCTTCAATTCCGTAAGGAACGACATATTGTTTATATTATTATTTAAATCCTCCGTTTCAAGGCCCGTTAAAATGTCAAATTTATTTGATGTTGGTATATCAGCCGTTATTAACTCAGAATGTTTTGATTTAATGTTGAGTTTCGTTATCTTAATATTTCCTTTATTTTGTTCGTGAGTTTGACTTTGACTAACATTTATTTGTTGATTATCAATATCCATATTTGAAGACGAACTTGACTCTAACGGTTTTGCAATATTTTTCTTTCTACTTTTAGCCATAATTAAACACGGAGTTTGCGAGATTCTTCGCTTTTTTATTCCTTCCAACGACTTACGTTTTAACAGCTCTCGGCTTGCGCGATCCAGAAGATGCACTTTGCCGAGAGCTTTTTTGGTATTAAGAGATGGATCTCTACTCACTCCTTCCGTTACAAGTATTTGAGAATTGTATGATTCCTTAACTCTCGGATCATTTCCGAGTTTGGCGGCGGCCGAAGCCTCCTCAGTAGCGTTGTTTTCCACGGTTGGAAAATGTGGCGAACAATTATATCGCTAACTTTACAAATATGATTAAAAATTCAAGATTATGACAGGTACAAGTACGTGTCGATAACAAGCGCACAAGCAAACAATAACAACTTCACTCTTCGAAAGCTCAGAGTGAACTGACGAGAACTGGTATTTTCAGTGCGGTATGGACGTTGACGATGAAAGCTATGCAATATATGCATATTTTGCATATTTGAAATAAATTAGTCACTGACAAAAAAAAAGTTTAGATCTGAACCGGCTCGTTTCGACGTCGAAATTGTCAAGTCAACATCGATTCGACGTCTTTTCGATGTCGATTTATGAGTCATTTCTCACTGGGGTAATAATAATATAACATCAATGTTACAATCAATGTCGACTTGACGATTTCGACGTCGATCGACGAGTCATTTCTCAATGAGATTGTTATATAACACAAGCGTTATATAACAGTTACATTGTTGAGTGGGAAATTTAACATTAATGTTATGTTACTTACCCACGTAGCACAAAGCACTTGCAAAGCGCTCATATAGCGTTTTTATAGCAGTAAGACATTTGCAAAAGCGCTTTCTGAGCGCTTTGCAGACGCTGCTGTGCTACTTGGGTAATGTGTACTGGGATCTTCCTAATTATAAAAGTTGCGTTCCGATATTCACCCTAGTAAGAAATTATCAGTTTAAAAGACGTCGAATGAACGATTGCTTAACCAAAGAGTCTGGTGAAAATATACGTCAAAATTTTCATTGATTAGACGTTTTTGTGTTCTTCAAATTATACCTCTATGAGACGTCTACTTAAACGTCTATTAGCCGCTTACAAAACGTTTAAAAGTTAAAAAAACGCTTATTAGCGGCTTATTGGACATTTATTTCAACACAACTGGCCTACGTATACTCGGCAACAGGAAAATCTTAACACACAAATTTATGCAATAAATTTAATAGTAATAAGACATATTTATTACGTAAACATAACATTCTAAAATCAAGCGACATAGCAGTGTCGCGAAGCCAAGTGCAAACGCAAGCAACGGACTCGCGGCCGACCGTGTATAGTTATACGACGACTTTAGTTGAATTAAAGACCCTCAAATAAGAGACCTGCAAACTTCGAACGATTGCAACAACATGGCGACCTCCGTGACGCATCATATGGTTATATGTACATGTAAATAAACAATATAAATATGTATAAAATATACAAAGTATGAAATAATATACAAAATATGAAAGTAAATATTATTGTACAGGAGTTGTAAAATAGCTGTGGAAGTTGAAAACATTATAATCATGTTCTTATCCTGTATTATATTGTAATGTTTCCCTTACCTATCCTTACGGAAAAAAACTATTGAGCGCGCAATACTTAGTATTGGTTAATATTAAATTGGCCAATACTTTTTTGGGGAATATTTACAAGAAGCCATAACTGCTAAATCGATTTCTGAACGAGACATAGCATGTTCGCTAGCTGCGTTTTTATACAGTTTTTTAATTTGTTTTTATACGGAATTTCAACATTGCGAAAAAATGAAAGATGTTTATAACATATAAGTTTTATTATATGATAATGTTTTATTATATGATAATGTTTTATTATATGACAATGTTTTATTATACGACAATGTTTTATTATATGACAATGTTGTATACAATGTATACAAAAGTGATGTACTAAAATATATATTTTATTGTAAGCAATGCAAAATATGTGTCTATATTTATGTTTGCGTTAAACAAGCCTGACACTTCCTTAATTACCCCTGATTAATAGCATAAAAACGAGACATATGCAAAACAAATGTATCATATTCGAAAAACATTAATTACATGCCCTAAGGTAAGAAAAAAAAAAACCGCACAAGGATAACTTCGTCGCCGGGTTTCGAACGCTCGTTTCCGAGCTCAAAAATTTCCGACGTGAAAGCCGCAGTCTGCTCGGCCACGCTGCCTCGTTGAGAGACAATCGTATTTTTAGCCATATCCGTGATACAATTCCGCAACCCAAACTTTATACTGTAATTTCTCACAAACAAAGGCCTATTGGCACAAACCTCAATTAGGATATTGATGCTTAACATCGCAGCTAGCGAACGTGCTATGTTTCGTTCAGAAATTGATTTAGCAGGTTGTGGCATCTCCTTGTTAGTATTAATGAGTACTAAAAGTATATACGTGGAATATTGTTAAAATATATTATATTATCTCTCACAGCATATTAATATTGATTTTAAATAAAATGTAGCTTTTTTATTTGATTTCTCACTATTTTCACACGTGAAAATTTATTCAGTACTATTCGGACGCGAACTTGAGACCTCAGATACCTCCAGGTTCCTAGTTTATCATCTTGGCTGCTGCGCTATTTCTTCAACTGATACTAAGCGTTTTTTATTATCCCCATATGTAGCCAAAGCAGAAATTATAATTTTCTTATAATATTATTTATTATAACCACAAAAATAAACTATTTAATCCAAATATTTAATAAAATATTTAATATATAATAAAAAAAAGTCAGAAATATATATATATATATATATATATATAAAATATTTATATAAAATATGTTTACCTAAGTGTTGACATTACAAAACATTACAATTTAAAGAAACATTTAAAAAAACATTTTTAAAACGTTAAAAATAATGGAATAAATTCTCTTTTTTTAATTAAAAGAATGTTTTTTAACGTTCGAAAAAATGTTTTGTTCTAATATTTAATAAACGTTTATTTTAATATTTAAAAAGTATTTTTTAAATGTTAAATGTTAACACTTAGAAAAATATTTTTTAAATATTAAAATAAATGTTTATTAAATATTAAAAAAATAAAACTTTCTTTCAAACATTAAAAAACGTTTTTTTAATGAAAAAAGAGAACTTATTACCATTATTTTTAACGTTTCCAAAATGTTTTTTTAAATGTTCTTAAATTTTTTTATAAATATTGTTTGATATAATGAATATTTAACCAATACTAACTCGCAATACTCAGTCTTCGTCAATATTTTACGTTAATAACTACATCAATATTTAAGTATTGACCAATACTAACTCTCAATATTCATCAATATTTTATTCGGTATTCATCAATATTTTACTCAGTATTCATCAATATTTAACTCACTCAATACTTCAATATTGACCAATACTAACTCTCAATACTCAATATTCACCAATACTTAACTCACTCAATACTTCAGTATTGACCAATACTAATTCTCAATAATCAGTATTCACCAATACTTAAGTCATTCAATACTTCAGTATTGACCAATGCTAACTTTGAATATTCAATATTACAACTTGAATACTAAGTATTACAACTTCAATACTTACAAGGAGATGCTACAACCTGCTAAATCGATTTCTGAACGAGTCATAGCACGTTTGCTAGCTGTGATGTTAAGTATCAATATTCTAACGGAATTTGTGCCAATGGACCTTTGTTTGTGAAAAATTACAGTATAAAGTTTGGGTCGCGGGACTATATCGTACATATTGCTAAAATTGCGACAATCTTTCAGCAAGGCGGCGTGGCTGAGCAGACTGAGGCTGCCACGTCGAACATATGAGCTTTATATTAACACATAACGTCCAAAAACAAAGTGGTATGTCGCTTTTGGTGCCTTTATTCTATATATTGGCCTTTACTCTATATACTTTCCAGCAAATAATATTGTGTAACATACAAAGTTATTGTATTAGCTACATATTACCTAACTTATTTTCGAGAATAACATGTAGCAAATAAAATAGCTTTATTTGACAGTGTTTTTTGCTATAAAATGACTATTGTAATATATGTATTTTTTGATACATGCATTTATATGTGCATAAATTCATATATAGAGACATTTCTCTATTGTTGAGTATACTTTAAAGTTTTATATTTTATTTTATTGTATGCGAGTAAAATAAACAATATATAAATATGATATTAAGAAATAAATTTAATAAAGTATAAGACATATTTATTATGTAAACATATAACATTCTTAAATATATACAACATTCTTAAATTTTTAAATCATAAAAATTGGACATTATTAAAACTATAAAATTATTTGGACCGCGACTGTCATCCCCATTCCTCTCATTTCATTTAGGCTCCTCTCGGAGACGTAACCCAAGTAAATTATAATTAAATAAATACATATCCTTTTCTATCTTTTTCATTTTCTCACATATTTTACATACGTTATATTTTTAAACTAAATAAAATTAAATTTTAAAATAAACAAATGTTACGTCCCAATGGGAGATTATTAATCAAGTTATGTCAGTGCATCGTACCTATCGCATACTGTAAATATGTCACTAACAAGGAAACGGTCGGGGGCGTCCCTCACCGAATTTGATGAGCATTGGATATGTTGTAGAGCATCAAAAAACATTAGACACGTATTTTTTTTTATGTGCTTATCTCGAGGTTTAGGGGTTGAAACCACCCCTTGAAAAAAACGGACTTTTTCATTTTTATTTAATATTTCCTAAAATATGAGGTATATGAAAAAATATTTCAGACAAAAGTTTTACAGTATCTTATGCCCTTTCCATCGGTCTATTCAAATTTTTTAAAATGCAATATTTC
>NW_022639739.1:91962-93674 GCF_010583005.1 Odontomachus brunneus | reverse complement strand
GGGGGGGGGTGAAATATTGCATTTTAAAAAATTTGAATAGACCGATGGAAAGGGCATAAGATACTGTAAAACTTTTGTCTGAAATATTTTTTCATATACCTCATATTTTAGGAAATATTAAATAAAAATGAAAAAGTCCGTTTTTTTCAAGGGGTGGTTTCAACCCCTAAACCTCGAGATAAGCACATAAAAAAAAATACGTGTCTAATGTTTTTTGATGCTCTACAACATATCCAATGCTCATCAAATTCGGCGAGGGACGCCCCCGACCGTTTCCTTGTAAGACATATTCTCATAAAATTTTTGAAGTTATACAGTAAAAAAGTGATGAAGGTAAAAATATTCAAAAAATTTTTTTACAAAAGCCAAATGCATGTAGAAGAACTTAATATTGAACAAAATGATAATTATCGCTATTTAGTCTACGTAATTTGTCAATAAAAATCATAGCAGTAAAACTTGCGAATTTCTAAAACTCGATATTTGCTAATTTAGCATATAAAGGAACAAGAAATATACCAAGTATGAATTTTTTATGACTTAACTGATAAAACGGATTACGTTTATATTAGTTTCGATAAAATACAACATTTAATATAAATATGAGATATAGAGGTATGTCTCTTTAGGAAGCCTATGTCATTTTTGGCTACTTTGCTCTATATAAACTTGTGTGTTCAAATTTTCCTGTTGCCAAGTGTACATAGGCTAGTTGTATCGAAATAAATGTATCTAATAAGCTGCTAATAGACGTTTTTTAAACAACTTTTAAACGTCTTGTAAACAGCTAATAGACGTTTAAATAGACGTCTGATAGAGGTATAATTTGAAAGACACAAACACGTCTAATCAATCAAAATTTAAATATATATATCCACCAGACTCTTTGGTTAAACAGTCGTTGATTCGACGTCTTTTCAACTGATAATTTCTCACTGGGAATCACTGGGAGTCTTTTTAACCATTTTCTCGACATTATGATTTCATTTTGACATTATTGTGATTTCTTGTTCTACTTGGGTAGTATTAAAAATTTATAAAATATGTTACATAAACTAAATTTGCAGTACTGATAGCGTGAATATCGGAACACAGCCAAAAATTATTACACAATTGGGATGGTTCTTATTTTCCAAGTAATTAATTTAATTATAATTATATATACTATCCAGATAGCAAGCACAAGTCATTTTGACGTCGAAAATCGGTAATTTGCTGACTAAATTGACGTCACGAGTTGACCTCACTATGACGTGAAAAGACAATCTAATGTCACAAATTTTTCTAACGATATCTTCGTCATAGCGATATCTTCCTAGATAATATAGAGAATTAAAAAAGAATTCAAAAAGAATTTAGTCATATGTTACAAATTTTAAGTTTATTCTCAGCAAACCACAAGTATCAATAACATAACATTGATATTTAAATGTCAACTCAACCATATAGTATTTCATGTAACTGTTACATGTATATGTTATGTAACAAGTAATATAACAAACCATATAGTTGTGCTGACATTACATATCTATGTTATATTACTGCTATATATTAGGTGGTAAACTTAGTTCCTGCGGCTCACAGTTAGATGACGTTAGTTGTAAGTGTAATTTATTTTGACATCTGAAACTGGCTGCATTTTAGAGGTTAGACATTTGTCAATAAAATTCAGTGCGAAGAGATTCATTTAAGCGAGCAGTGCTATTTTTTTC
>NW_022639739.1:85858-91952 GCF_010583005.1 Odontomachus brunneus | reverse complement strand
TTGGTGGATACACACTTCAGAAATTACGAGGATGTGCGAAAATGGATCGACGAATGGATTGCATCAAAAGACCAATCGTTCTATCGTCGCGGAATCTACGCGTTGCCCGAAAGATGGGAAAAATGTATAGCTAGCGAGGGAAAATACTTCGATTAATGTATTTTTTGCTTTTGATGTCGAAATAAATGAGTTTTTTAAACAAAAAAACCGCAGGAACTAAGTTTACCACCTAATATATAAACGGGTAGACGGGAAATTCAAACAGGAGCCGGTAGAGACACCTTTCGCCTAAGATACTTTGTTAATAAAGCTTTAATTGTCATTCGATGACAAAAATTTCGTGATAAAAATATATATTTCGCCATAAGTGCCAAATACACATCGCGTTTCGAAGTCGTGTTTCTTTGTACATATCCGAAAGAACCAAAAATGTCACGTTAAGCGGCTGCTAAGTACATGAGAAAGTCAAAAGTATTTGTAAATAAGTGAGTAATTTGCTACTTACAAGAGACCTAACAAGGTAAATATGCAGAATAACGGACCACTCTCCGATTTTAATAATCTTTAGATATATTATACAGACCGTCCTGAATAATATTCAAGAGGTTTTAACCGTCGCTCGTTGTTCATTAAAAAGTTATTAACAAAGAAAGTATAAGGAATATAATGTAATTTCCTGATACTATATATACTGATATTGTAGTTTCGTATTGTCATGTTGTTCGATAAGTGAAAGTTGTTTTGTTTACATTTCTTACCGGAATGAAATAAGTTACTGTTGATATTAGACATATGAAACGTACTTGTAAGGAATGATAAGCCAGTATACACTCCGCGACAAAATGAGAGGATATCTTTGATTTTTTTCATGTTTCTGAAAACTAATAAGAAAACCAAGTAGAAAGTATGTATAAAGCGTAAACAGCCCCTTCCTCAGTAACATGTAAAGAAATTGTTTACGCTGTTTTCCAAGAATTATATCTGTTTATGTGAGAAACAGGTGCGACAAAATAATAGGACAGTAGTAGCACAGAAGTCAATATTGAAGTCAGTATCTTGAAAGATTAAGTTCGAGTAATTTTCAAACTGTTATTAACGTTCTAATGTTTAGTAATAATAATACATATAATAATATAACATTTTAAAATGCTTCGTGGTATTCATTTAAATGAAACTGAGAAGAAAATAATCTTGAACTTAAAAAAAGAAGGTACAAATCTTTCTAAAATTTCAAAATTGATAAAGAGAAGTCGAAACATGATTAGGAACTTTCTAAATGATCCCAAAAACTATGGCAAGAAGA
Organism: Odontomachus brunneus; assembly: GCF_010583005.1. Lineage (NCBI taxonomy): Eukaryota > Metazoa > Arthropoda > Insecta > Hymenoptera > Formicidae > Odontomachus > Odontomachus brunneus. The sequence goes on along the minus strand of NW_022639739.1, from coordinate 90,649 downwards.
CAAGCAAAGGACGGCCTCGTGCTGTGAATGATCGTGGTGTACGGAGGATATTACGAATTGCATCAAATTCCACTATGATATCACGTGAAATAGCACAGCAGGCAGGTGTAATAACTAATGTTACGAACATACAACGTATTTTACAACAATCTAACCACATAAAACGCAAGAAACTTCAGAAAAAGCCGCCACTAACGAAGAAGCATATCGAAGATCGAATGGCATTTGTTCGAGAACACATAAGATGGAGAAAAAAATGGAGGAAAGTATTGTTTACGGATGAGAAAAGATTCACACTTAATGGCCCAGATGGTTGGTCGTATTATTTTCACGACCTAAGAAAAGAACCAATGTTTCAAATGAAACGCCAAATGAGAGGAGGAGGGATCATGATTTGGAGAGGAATTACGTATAAAGGGAAAACAAATATTCATTTCATTGATGCTAAATTAAAAACTAATGACTATATAAAACTAATTGATGAGAAAATAGTAAACATTAAACGAATGTCTGGAGATGAATTCCTTTCAACAAGATAATGCATCAGTGCATACAGCCAAAGTAGTGAAAACTTATTTTGAAAGAAATAACATTAACGTTTTATCTTGGCCGGCAAGTTCTCCACAGCTCAATATAATCGAAAATGTATGGGGACAACTAGCTCGTAATGTCTACAGAAATTGTAGACAATATAATTCAGTTGAAGAGCTAAAAACTGTGATTGAAGAAGCTTGGAATGCGATTTTGCGTAGATATTTAAAAGTATTATACAAATCACTACTTAAGAGAATGTTAGAAGTTATAGAAAAGAAAGGAAAGTGTACACATTATTGAAATTAAATAAAAATTTTATTTCTTTCACACGTGTTCTATTATTTTGTCGCACCTGTTTTTCGTATAAACAGATATAATTCTTTAAAAACAGCGTAAATAGTGATCGTCTTTTTACATGTTACTAAAGAAGAGACTGTTTACGCTTTATGCGTACAAAAACTTTCTACATATTATTGAGTTTGAAAAATATGAAAAATTCAGAGATGTCCTATCATTTTGTCGCGGAGTGTACGACAGTCTTTCGTATAGTTACGTTCGACTGCTGAAAAATAAAATTCTATGAATTTCTCGCATTAACGACGAGAAGTATCGAGTTGTTAAATTATTTGTACGCAAAAATGTTGTACCCAACATTATTACAAACAAATTAAAGGTCGAACGACTAGCGGGGGGCTGTGCCCCCCGCACCCCCCCTAAAAACTAACCCAACCTATCGTCACATTAAGCGTCATTCATTGTTTATTAAAGTGTTCAACTTTTGTGTTAATGTGACGATAGGTTGGGTTAGGTTAGTTTAGAGGGGGTGCGGGGGGCGTAGCCCCCCGCTAGTCGTTCGATATTGCAGTTATTATTCGATATTGCTTGTTAACGGTACACAGTATCGAAAAATTGTAATATATTTTTCGAACTTCTTTCATCAATAACTTTTTAACAAACAATAAGCGACGGCTAAAACCTTCTGAGTTATTCAGGAGAGTGACCTCTACAACATATGTCAAGGTCAAGGTAATCGGAGGGTGGTCCGTTATTCTGCATAATTATCAAATATTTCCTAAAATACAAGGTACATGAAAAAATGTTTCCTACAAAAGTTGTACAGTATTTAATGCAACGGTATATTAAATTTTTTAAAAAATGTCAAATTTTTTAACCTTCCCCCAACTCGTTATCTTTGCTTGTTTTTACAAAATTTTTAAGTTTTTGTAAGGACAAAAATTGTAGAGAATTTTATGCCAAATCCTTCCATATACGAGTATAATATTAGAAGTTGATCTCCATTAAATTGTTGGGAAACGACGTGATAATATTGTGCTATAGGCGCCACGTTGTCCTAGTAGATACTGTAGATATATTGTTCTTTCTCTTTGGAACTGTTTGTGCGAATTTTGTCATAGTACAGGATGTAAGCTAATTAAGCCTATTACTTTTGTGACCTAGTCTCCACTGACCGGGGCCGGATTATGCTCGTCGGATTGTTCCTGGGTTCGCGAGGATGGCTAATTAATGGTAAACGGTGTTATATGATTTTACCTTGGTCATATATTTAAAACCTAGGTTAGGTTACAGTTTATGATTGCGCCGCCATTGGTATAGCGGCATGCTGTGTATACAGCAACTATCTACTATATAGTAAGTGGAGCTTGACGCGACGCTGTTGGTGTTGTCGCGTGTTTATATGCTCGGATACGGCTGTCGCGTCTGAACCGTGTTCCGTGGTGTCCGTGCGGTGCGCGGTCGGTTGTTGTGTTGAGTTCAAATGCCTTGGCCGTTAGTTTCGGCTCCTCTTATTATAATGAGGTTTTTAACAGATTAATCACGAGCGATTGCGGCTGCTTTCTTGCGGTCGCATATTCGCAATCTGGCGTATTAAGAAGCGGTATCGCGGACGCGTATCTGCGTGCCTCAGCAGATTATTTGCGATCGTGTATTCGCGATCGGAAGTACTAGGAAGCGGTGTCGAGGACGCATATCTGTGTGTCTCGGCGGATTACTCTCGATTGTGTATTCACAATATCGTTACTAGTGCGGCGGATTCGCTGAACCTTTCTGATCGGATGCTGGCTCGGAGTTTGCTCGATCTGCTCTGTCCACGTCGTTTGTTTGCGACGCTATTTATTCGGTTTTTCGCGTTCGTTTATGTTCGCGGTTTTCCAGCGATTTCCGTTAACGCGTTTTTTCTATCTTTCTGCGCGTTTTCCGTGATGTTACGGTATGCGATGGTGTATCTTAGCGCAGATTGTTACACTTTTCTTACTGGGATTTTTGTCAAAATAAATCGTTTTTCTTTTTTTCCTCATAAATTAATGATTCCTTTTTATTCGCTTTTTCCCCGACTATTCGCTCACGCAGTCTCAAGTAAAAAGATTAGGTTCTTTGACCTAAAAGGAACCATCAAACGTACATCTGCGACGGAGTAAAGATAAGTAAAGTAAAATCCTTCCGATCCTTGACCTGTCACGCGAACTTGCGAGTGCGTTTGAGCCTTGCGAAAACAAATTACGTTGCATTTTCCTCCTCCGGCAAGACGTAACAAATCTTCTAACAAAGCTCTACAAATAAGGATTCTACAAAGACAGGTTTTGAATAACACTAACTTACATATATGCACAACGTAACTATCAAATATGTAAACCGTTTTTCTAATTAAATATCGTATATATTGTGACAAATTATAATTTCTGTACTTTTGCTATTGAAAAGTGTCGTAAAAGTTATTTTTATTCCTCTAGTTACTTTTACTCTATCTAAGTTCCTTTTAGAAACGCAAGATGCTCAATTAGAGGATTTAATCAATATTATTAAGTACACACACACGCACACGCACGCATACACACACACCCACATACACCCACACACCCATTCACACGTGCTCTACAGCATATACAAAGCGCATCAAAATCGGTGAGGGACAATTCTGTTAGGTCCCTTGTTAGAGGTGAAAAATGTCGATAACTTACCGAAACATGGCTCTACGCAAAGATTTGGCATTTTGCATATCTTCACAAACAACTTAAACTCTAGCAAAATAGTTAAAATTTATGAGAAGGCTTTATTACTATCCATTCAAAAACATGGTTTATAAGAAAAAACGAAAAATGGATACTACAAGAGGACAATGATCCTAAACATCGAAGTCGACTTTGTACCGCGTGGAAATAAGAAAATAATGTTGAATTATTGGATTGGCCGTTACAGTCACCGGATGCAAATTATATCGAAAACGTTTGGTCCTCGATGAAGTTCAAACATCGTGGAAAGAAAATTTGGTCTATCAAGGAGTTAGTTCGATAAATTCGATTGATATGGAGATCTTTACCTCAAGAATATGCCATAAAATTAGTTGTAAGTATGCCTCGGAGATGCCAGGGAATTATTAATAATAAAGGCGACTAGACAAGTTATTAATAATAAAACATCACAGTTCTCATCAAGTAGTATGCGTGTATTTTATTGTAAATCATTTCAATAAATTATTTATCAAATTTTGCCGTACACGTTCTTACCAAACAGACTGTACATCTATGATCCCCTCTCAGCATAAGATTAGAAGCCACGAGATTATTAATTATTATGTAATATTTAATTTAAAAAATTTCTTTATTGATAAAAACATGAAAGATATGTTACTTATGTGTTAATTATAAAGATACATCACTTATATTGTTCTTCAAACATACTATTGCAACTTTTATAGTCCATATATGATTTGTTGTAGCTCAAACAAATGCAATAACTATTTATTTTTATTTTTTAGTTATCAACAATTTATCTAATTGTTTAAATGAGACTATAAGATTTTAAACGATGTAGAAAGAAAAATAAAAAGTCCTCTAGGGCAATTTTTGTGGAAAAGACTTTAAAAACCATATTGATAACGTAGACAGTTTAATACTCCAATGTTTAACGACCGGAAGCACGAGTTCTTGTTATCCGATCGAACTCAAACTGATAGGAATTATTTTTTTATCAAATGAAAACTTATTGGATAGTGCCGCGGAAAAAATTTGAAAAAAAAATTTTGACCAAGAGTAAATAAGGACCACCCTAATATATTGGGTGATCGGAAATTCCCGCATTCGGAGTATAGAACATGATACTTTATGCTAAAACAGACAACTTTTTCCTTTAGCAAAATTGCGTCCGACAAGTAGTTTTTGCAGGAGAGCGTGTTAAAATTAACGAATAAGCGGTCTTGTCTAAGCGGTGCTCAGGGCCGGCGCACACACCTCATTCGCC
>NW_022639739.1:85404-85848 GCF_010583005.1 Odontomachus brunneus | reverse complement strand
GTGACCACGGACAGGGACCTCCTAGCGGCGGAGCGTATCCACGGAGCGGCGATAGCAAAGCGGAGGCGATTAGCGACTGGCGAGGAGACCAACCCGGAGTGAAGGCGAGGAAGAGTCCGACCGATTGTAAGACCTCCCATTCGTTTATATTTTATTGTCGTGAAACTGTCGTCCGGAGTATACCACATACAGAGTGGTCGCGCGAAAGCTATACGAGAGCCCCGAACCGGGATTAATGTAATGAGCGAACGTAAATAAAATATCGACGCGTGCGAGACATTGAATAGGGCACTGACAGTGCATGTACCGATCTAATAAAGATCTCTACCGAACGTACGATTGCCTTCTTTTCGTCGGCTTCCACCTACAACGAATAAACCCATCCCTACTCCGACTGAAATTAAAAAAAAGAGCTACCGGTCCCGTTCCATTCCCGCGATATCT
>NW_022639739.1:85121-85394 GCF_010583005.1 Odontomachus brunneus | reverse complement strand
CTAGTCCGTGACTAGTATTCATAAGTAATGTCTTTTAAGACGCTCATACGGCTCTGTTTTGATTAGTTTACAACGCCTTAAATTTATTAACTTTTCATTACTTAAGCAATACAGAAGAAGGTTAAATTCTGATATTGTTCATAGTTGATTCTTATTATTTAAGATTGTCTGAAATACAATCGTAAGACGTTGTAAACTAATCAAAACAGAGCCGTATGAGCCGTATGAGCCGTACAGAGTCTTAAAAGATATTACCTATAAATACTAGTCACG
>NW_022639739.1:84908-85111 GCF_010583005.1 Odontomachus brunneus | reverse complement strand
AGAGAGAGAGAGAGAGAGAGAGAGAGAGAGAGAGAGAGAGAGAGAGGAAGGCTCGCCGAGAAGAGAAAAAGCGAGAACAATACGGGATCGAGAGACTTGCTCGTGATCAACGATAGCCTTGACGCGCGACTTTCAGGAAAAGATTGCCGTGACTCTCGATCGTTACTTTTTGTACCGTAATATCGAAAGAACTCAGGATATAT
>NW_022639739.1:84666-84898 GCF_010583005.1 Odontomachus brunneus | reverse complement strand
AACTTTTCATTACTTAAGCAATACAGAAGAAGGTTAAATTCTGATATTGTTCATAGTTGATTCTTATTATTTAAGATTGTCTGAAATACAATCGTAAGACGTTGTAAACTAATCAAAACAGAGCCGTATGAGCCGTATGAGCCGTACAGAGTCTTAAAAGATATTACCTATAAATACTAGTCACGGACTAGGTACACGCGAGTGAGGCGCGCGCGCCAGCCCTGAGCGCCGC
>NW_022639739.1:83397-84656 GCF_010583005.1 Odontomachus brunneus | reverse complement strand
AGGAAGAGTCCGACCGATTGTAAGACCTCCCATTCGTTTATATTTTATTGTCGTGAAACTGTCGTCCGGAGTATACCACATACAGAGTGGTCGCGCGAAAGCTATACGAGAGCCCCGAACCGGGATTAATGTAATGAGCGAACGTAAATAAAATATCGACGCGTGCGAGACATTGAATAGGGCACTGACAGTGCATGTACCGATCTAATAAAGATCTCTACCGAACGTACGATTGCCTTCTTTTCGTCGGCTTCCACCTACAACGAATAAACCCATCCCTACTCCGACTGAAATTAAAAAAAAGAGCTACCGGTCCCGTTCCATTCCCGCGATATCTAAGACGGACGATAATTTAGAGATTTTGGCGAATAATAATTAGTGAGGAGGTGCGGCCTTACCGCACCTGGCGCCCAACTTGAGTTGGTGGGTTCGTAACGATATCCGGGGACCGCGGTAATTTGCCGACGAAGCGGACAGGCGACTGTCCGCTACTATCAATAAGAAAAGTCGTCGCAAATTTTTGGCGCCCAACGTGGGGCCCCTTTTGCCATTTAGTCGTGTGGATAGGAAAGATTAGGCTTCGGCATTCGTATCATTATTGGATTTTCGTGATCGAACAAAGACCGACAAAGAGGAAAGAAAGAATCTTCCTTTCGTTGTTTTTTTTTCTTTCGTCATCTTTCTTTTCCTCGTCGTTCCCGTGACCTCGCGACCGCTCAGTGTGTCAACGTTATTGTGTTGAGTATTGGTAACGTCTCTCGATATTGTTTGTGCTGTATTACCGTAGTTCCAACACGAGACATTATCCTCAATAATTTTTTTTCCTTCTCTCTTCAATTTTCCTTGTCGTTCGTTTTTGGTTGATTTCGAATCTTGATCGGACGAACATAGTGGCTGAAGAGTCCTGGGACGGTCTCGACTATTTATTTCGACGATATAATTTAATGAGGAAATGGTCAAGGACCGTCGGGTCGCGCTGTTCCTATTTCTTTTTGTCCTTTCGCCAAAGAGGGAAAAATCTATTGTTGGGAATTTCGTTTAACAGTGTCGTGTCGAGCGGATAATATCTTTGTTGTTGCTTGCTGTTTAATTTAGTGTTGGAGTCGGATTTATAGTAAGGTGAGATAATATTATTGAGTGATTGGAGATACTATATCGGTCCCTCTCCACCAATTTCGTTTTTGTTGTGCCTTTAATTAATTATCTTTTTCGGAGTGATACCCCATTACAGCAGTGCGTCTCCTAATTTCAATATCGCG
>NW_022639739.1:83216-83387 GCF_010583005.1 Odontomachus brunneus | reverse complement strand
GAGCGCTGCTTAGACAAGATTGCTTATTCGTTAACTTTAACACGCTCTCCTGCAAAAACTACTTGTCGGACGTAATTTTGCTAAAGGAAAAAGTTATTTATTTTAGCATAAAGTATCATATCCTATGCTCCTAATGCGGAAATTTCCAATCTACTCCAATATACTTCCAAT
>NW_022639739.1:81862-83206 GCF_010583005.1 Odontomachus brunneus | reverse complement strand
GACGAGACGAGTCGCGTCAGTTTTTGCGCCGCTTCTTGCGTTAGTTCGACCACGACGCGACGTACCGGGTGTTCCGTAGTGAAGAGTAAGAAAGTTTTCACGTGTGGTGGTGCACGGCGAGACGATTAATAGCAATATTTAGTGTCGGAATTAATTTTCGTTTGGCGTTTCGTGAGCGAGTTCGATCGCGATGCCGGGCGGAAGCGACGTGGACGCGTGGGTTATGGAGTTGTCGCTGGAGCAACTCCAGAACGAGGCGATCGCGCGAGGCCTGGTGGCCACAGGGTCTCTCCAGGCCCTTAGAAATCGGATCGCGCGGTACGAGCGTGCGGGACGCCGGGATCCGCCTCCATCGTCGCCAGCGGAGGACGCCATCGGTCCCGACTTCAAAGCTCTTGAAGAGAGAAAGATAGTCGAAAACGAGATTCGCGCAGAGGTGCGAAAATTACCGGGTCCAATAGAACTGGACCAAACGTTACCGGATCCTCGTATGACAGGGTCATTACCGTCAAAAACGGACACGTTTTTGAGACCGCCCTCTCGAGTCCCGTCGCCTTCTATCGTTCCGCCGCCGCCGCAAAACTACAGGCCTTCGCACACGGCGTGGCCTCCGCGAGACATACCACCTGCTTTCGTACCGTCGTCGGCGCTTCATGCATCCTCGCGTGAGTACGAGACACCCACCGGTGTACTATTTGTCGGCCAGCGACGCATACAACACGATGCGTCGCTGGAACATAAATTTTTCGGGAGCGCATGGGAATGACGTGGAAACCTTCCTCATTAGAATCGAGGAGGGCCACGAACTCGTGCCGATAAGAGACAAAGATCTGCTGAAATGTTTACCGTTTTGTCTTACCGGTATCGCGTTGCAATGGTTCCGCACGAAGAGAGAGCGTTGGTTGACGTGGGGAAATTTCGCGAGTGCGTTCCGAGCGCGATTTGGAGACTCGGATTTCCAATTCGCGCTACGCGACAAAATCATGCGTCGGACGCAAGATGAGCACGAGCCGGTCGCGGACTATCTTACGTGCATGCTGGGGCTGTTCGGTCACCTTACTCCAGCGTGGAGTGAAGTAGAACAACTTAACTACGCCCATCGTAACATGTTGCCGCGACTGCAGATCTCCGTCCACCGAGATGACTTCGCGGATTTTGACGCGTTAGAGAGACTCGCGACGAGGGTGGAACGAAGCTATACCGCCGCGAGTCAATATCGTGCGCCGCCACCACCAGAGCGTTCGGTATGTACCGACCTAGCGTATCGGCCGCCACCTCGTTCTGCAAGGCCGTCGACGACCATGACGGCCGAACATGTGTCGGATTTCCGATCCAGGAAAAATA
>NW_022639739.1:80572-81681 GCF_010583005.1 Odontomachus brunneus | reverse complement strand
CTCGCGAGAACCTTCCAACAGGGAGCCACCCCGCAGTACCGCTCGTTCGACGTCCCGCAACAGGACCGAGGCGTGTTGGAACTGCGGGAGCAAAGGGCACCGTTACTCAGGTTGACCTCAGCCACGGTCCGAGTTCTGTTATCGATGCGGGGCCAAGGGCACGACGTGGCGGGAGTGCCGACGGTGCCGGGATGAGGAGCGGCCGGACAACTCCTCGTCCTACAGGAAAGGGCGCCCCAGCCGGGAGTCACGCGGGGGTGCCTGAGGACGACGGAACTGTCAGGGATCGAATGTCGACGAAGCTTTCGTTTTCTAGGATTAGTGGGCCAAGTTGGAATAGTTTATTTTTTGTTCTTCTTTTCCGTTCTTTTTTTTTCTTTTTCTCTCTTCTCGCTTCTCGTTCATTATACCGATTGTCGTACCGCTACCGTGGCACTATCGCAAACTGCTACCGTCAGCGCGAGATTGAATAAAGAGATTATTTTTTTGTGATAAACGGTGTCAAGCCAAAATTAAATCTCCATCGAATCCCACTCTCCCCACCTTACTTCCTGTGCCGGGAGCCGAGGAAAGGCGAAGGGAAAGGAGGCAAATACCGAAGAGGGAGGTAGTACCCCTCGGAAGGCGACCACAACGCAGGGGCGGGTCTCGGGATGACCAAAAGAGAGAGACCGACTCCGAAACATGCAGGAGTTAAAGGTTAAGCAAACGAATGAGAGGTCAGGGACTCTAAACCATCCACTCGGACCTCCGGTCCTCCCCGGGGAGGGGGGAGTTGTGACGTGGCAGCCGAAGGGCGCCCGTCACAAGGGCGAGAGAGCTCCGTTCGTATGATTTCGCGCATACCGGAAAGGGGGAGGAGGGTGCATAGCGCCCCCGGATATTTTTGTGATTAAAAGCGACAGCTTTCCGCGGTCATATCGGTCGAGCGTAGAGGGGGATTGATTAGCGAAGCGTATGCGGTCCCGCAAGTGGGATGGTCAGCGCGCCCTAAGAAAATGTGCCCCAACTCTCCTCGCCGACCACGAAGGGCAGAGACCACAGGACACCCAGGGAACAAGAGGAAAGAAGAAACGTCATCGGCCGCAAGGAAAGTCGCCGTTTAAATG
>NW_022639739.1:78528-80475 GCF_010583005.1 Odontomachus brunneus | reverse complement strand
AGAGAGAGAGAGAGAGAGAGAGAGAGAGAGAGAGAGAGAGAGAGAGAGACTTGCTCGTGATCCACGGTAGCCTTGACGCGCGACTCTCAGGAAAAGATTGCCGTGACTCTCGATCGTTACTTTTTGTACCGTAATATCGAAAGAACTCAGGATATACCGCGCGGAAGCCCGAGTTTCGTGTATTACCGTCGTATCGGAATAATCTCCCGAAGACGAGTGCCTCTCGCGAGACCTCTCGGCTGTGAGTGACCACGGACAGGGACCTCCTAGCGGCGGAGCGTATCCACGGAGCGGCGATAGCAAAGCGGAGGCGATTAGCGACTGGCGAGGAGACCAACCCGGAGTGAAGGCGAGGAAGAGTCCGACCGATTGTAAGACCTCCCATTCGTTTATATTTTATTGTCGTGAAACTGTCGTCCGGAGTATACCGCATACAGAGTGGTCGTGCGAAAACTATACGAGAGCCCCGAACCGGGATTAATGTAATGAACGAACGTATCGACGCGTGCGAGACATTGAATAGGGCACTGACAGTGCATGTACCGATCTAATATAGATCTAATATAATAAAATATAATAAATCTAATATAATAAAGATCTCTACCAAACGTACGATTGCCTTCTTTTCCTCAGCTTCCACCTACAGCGAATAAACCCATCCCTACTCCGAACTGAAATTAAACTGAAATTAAAAAAAAGAGCTACCGGTCCCGTTCCGTTCCCGCGATATCTAAGACGGATGATAATTTAGAGATTTTGGCGAATAATAATTAGTGAGGAGGTGCGGCCTTACCACACCTGGCGCCCAACTTGAGTTGGTGGGTTCGTAACAATATCCGGGGACCGCGGTAATTTGCCGACGAAGCGGACAGGCGACTGTCCGCTACTATCGATAAGAAAAGTCGTCGCAATATATATATATATATATATATATATATATATACACAGGGTGTTTGTTAAGTATGTTGCCATATTCAACAGAGCGATTCTTTGGTTTATTTCAAGTTTAAATAAATATAAAAAAGTACATAAACAGTAAAAAAAAGTTCAAATAAACATGTGTCCTAAACGGTTTAGTTTCCGAAATACAGTTGAATGTTCGCAAATGTTTCACGAAACGATAAATTGCGTTGGAGATATCTTCCTGCTAAATATGCCTTATTTCACGTAAGTTACCATTCGCACGATGGTAAACAAAGTGACAAAGTCAAAGTCATAAAATCAAAAATAGACTTCAGTTCTGATGGCTGCGGGTCGGTTAGCTTGTGCTAACCGAGCGCGGTGACGCGGCAGGCGGGACGTACGGCTCGCCGCGGCCGGCGAAAAAAATGGACGATTGCTCGCGAGCCTATCTTATAGGCCAGAGAGGTGGGTCGTTTGGCATATAGAAATGGGTAGTAACTCCATGTGTGCGTTTATGTACGTGTGCGCTCGTCCATTTTCTCCGCGGCGAACCGTATGTCCCGCCTGTCGCGTCGCGCGCTCTAATTTGTCCAACTATGTTTATTAATATCTCGGAATTTTACGTGGTTGTTAGAAAAATGACTTTTACAATTTTTGTTCAGTTTATCTGTTCTACTTATATTTTTCTTTTGACATACCTTACGCGGGACACCCTGTATATATACACAGTGTATATTGAATATATATGTATGTGTATGTATATACAGTGTGTCCCATAAGTTCGGCAACGGCAAGAAAACTCGGCGGGGGAGCATTTTAGAGAAAAATGTTTCCAATAAAAGTTGTAAGGCTTAAAAAGTCGCATTTAATGACAGTAGTTATTTGACCTAAGATGACGTCGCCAAGGTCAGGACAAGGTCAACTTTGCTTTTTTAAATAGAAATATATATTTTTTTTATTACGGGATTTTATTCTACGTAAAAAAGCAAACAACTTTTGCTTGAAAAAATTTTTTATACGACCTCTATTTTCTAAGATATTTAC